>NC_047099.1:5237835-5537835 GCF_902459505.1 Geotrypetes seraphini | reverse complement strand
CTATGTCTGATAACCCTATCCCTAGGTCTAACATTGCGTTCAGTCCTACATCTGCAGCACCCTCAACTACTGCAATAATCAGGCCCACAACATCACACCTGATTTCTGAGAATGTCTCTCCCCCCATGGCTGTGCCCCCTTGTATTGCACTGTAAATTTTAGGTGTGCATTTTATAGACTAGGGCACAGAGCAGATCTGCGCTTCAACCCAAATGAGTGACAATTAGCCTCAATTTTAATTATTGATTGCTTTTGTATTTTCCCATAGATTTTACGGTCTCTTTGAATGTAAATTGCCTTGAACCTTTTTGGTATTGTGCGATTAAGAAGTTGTCTATTAGATTAGATCATCAATTGTTGATGGCTCATTAACTAATTAGCATGCATATCTGGGAACTGGGTCTAATTAATTTTGGTGGCCTATGTAGGTTCTGGGGGCAATCAAACCTTACATCTCCAAACCTGACCTAGCCCAACTCCTCTACGCCTATGTTCTCTCCAGCATAGATTACTGTAACTCCCTATTTAATGGAACGGCCAAAAAAGATCTCAAATGCCTCCAGCGCATACAAAAGGCAGCAATCTGCCTCCTACACAACCTCAACTACCATGACCCTATCTCCCCAGCCCTCTGCGCAGAGCACTGGCTCCCGATCAACCAACGCTGTGCTTTCAAGGCCCTGGTGATAGCACATAAAAGAATCTACGCCACCACCCCAGCATACATACACCCCCAACCGCCTCCTCCGCTCTGAAACACCTATGCATTCCCCCAGAAACTGCCCGCAAACGCTCCAGCAGCCACTTCATCCCCCCATCTCTGGAACCAACTCCCCCCACAAATCAGACTACAGAACTCTCTGATGACCTGGAACGCAGTAAAGACCCTCCTCTTCAACTGAAATTCTAACTGCAAACTACCCCTTGACCCCCTTATATTCCCCCTCCTTTCTGCACTCAAGTTGCTGTATAGTCTTGTACTGTCCAAAATGTTTTCCATTGTGAATGTTGGCTTGTAACCTGTTCTGAGCTACTGGGAGGACGGGATAGAAATCAAAATAAATAAATAAATAATAGTTAAGAGAATCAGGTCGAGATCCAAGGAGGCCACGGTTCAAATCCCGTTTTTCAAACGGACACACCTTGGGCAAATATCGGCCTTTGAATGCCTCAGGTGCTAACGCATTAAGCCCTCCAGGGCAAGGAAATGCCCACGGAAACCTATGCAATAGCTCGGGATTTACCACGCAACTTGTAGAGAAAAATTTGTATCATTAAAATTTTAAATACAAAGTACTCAAAACAAAGATTCTTCAACCAAGTCCACGTTAACAGGGATAAAGGAGGAACGTAGGAAAAAATGCCTATTAGTGAACTGAACCCCTGAAAATAATAGGCTGACAAAAATGCACAGAGGAGCAGATTTGAGTGCTGAAAAATCCCACAGCTCTGCTAGTGCACCTTAATCTCGCCCTGCAACACTCTTTGGTACTTCAGCACTAAAACTGCTGCCCCCACCCCATTTCTTCCCCAAAGCGCCTCCTATTTATTCCAGTGGTGTCTGTGACTCTCTCTTACTGCTCAAATCTGTTACTTTAGGGGAAATTTTTAAAACCTGAGATGGAGTTTCCTGCTGCTTTATAACATGGCTTAGACCACCTATGGGTATATCAAATTGAAATCCTTACATGCGGCTAGCTGCTGCTGCTCCCTTGTTCCTTCCCCCTTCTCAGACTATCTATTTTTTACTAGAAGCAAATGTTCCCCCCGCACCCACTGTTTCACTTTACCTTTATCGAGGGAGGATGATTTTCATTGTCACTTATTATGTGGGTAAACATCTGTTTATACACATGTAAAGCTTTTCAAATGACCCCCTTCCCCTCCAATCCATGAGCCTCCTCTTCCCTCCAGGTTTTCCCCAACACTCCCCACCAGCTGTGGAACGCCTGGCCTCTCCAGGCGCAGATACTTGAGATATTTTGGAAGCCAGTGCTCCCTGAACCTGCCATCTGTCAACACCATGCCTGAACAATGACGCTTGGATACTATTGTTCTCCAATGGGGGTGGGGGGGGGAGTAAAAGCATTCCAGATCTGGAAGGAAACTCAAGGGGGTGTGTAGAAGAGATGGACAGGTATAAATGACCAGGCCACTGGCAGCTTTCAACATTCTTCCCTCTCTGTCTGTAGCTGTGTTTGCTGTCAGGTAGGACTGTCCATCTGTGTGTCACTATTAAGTGTTTGACATTACGAGAGGGATCAGGGCAGGAGGAATTAGGGGAGAATTTCCAGCCCTGAGAGCATGCAGCAATATTTTAAAATGGAGAGTGCATCTTTGTTATCTTTTCAATTTTGGTGGAACTCAGTTTGCTTAACTGGGAAATATGAGGCAACCATAATGGAAAAGAGAGGCAAGAAGGCTAAATTTAAAAGATTGTGGTCACCTATACTAGAATATGTGGATAATGGTTGAGTGTTATTGAATGAATGGATATGTATGTATATTTACATATGAATGTTGATATGGTTTTTCACTCTCTGCAAATGGGGAGGGATGGGTGGGTTTGGGGATAGTTCATTATTAGACACTTCATGAATATTTTTTGCATTGTGATAATATAATTTGTAAACAGACTTTTCAGAAGGTTTATTCTATCCTGTTGAATGTATGTTTGTTATATAAAATTTTAATAAAAATTTTGGAACTGACAAAAAAAAAGAATGGAGAATGGCCTGCACTGTGCTTCCAACAATGCCTTTTTTTTTTTTTTGCTATTTCAGGAGCTAACGTCTTCCTTCTGCCCAACATCCCACAAGCAAAGGTGAGCAGAGGTTGAGTCGGTGTACGCCCTGTGTCCCTAAGACGATTTTCTGATCACTCGGGAGGGAGGGGGTTATGAAGAGAGGTCATTCTCTGAGGAGCCACCTAGATCTAAGCGACAAGAACACGAGTGAATGACCGGATTCCTGCAGTGCGCTATTTGGGAAATAAATGCCAGTATTCTAAGGCTCTCACTTTGAAGAAGGGCAGAGCGCATATACTCACGCTAGATTACATCATACAGTAATCTGTGCGCATTCTTTAATAATCTAGGCACACATTTATAACAGCTTTATAGCTGGTTTAATGGCTTGTGCTATAATGTGGACATATTTGTGGGCCATATTCTGTAACAAAAACTAGATGCCTGCTTTTCTTTATAGAATAAGCCCCAATTAGATGCGCTCTTGAACCTAAAAATAAGCACACCCCCTCTTGAATCACACTCAAAGTGTACAGATGCTTTTACCTGGGTAACTTCTCTTTGAAAAATAAATGTGAAGTACTTTAAAATTCCTCCTAAGAATGGATTCTTGCAAACCAGCTAGGCAGAGAGAGAGAGAGAGAGCATTTCAGACGAGCTTTTGGCCTAGGTATGTGTCTTTCAAAGCTGACCCCTGTAAGAAAAGAAAAGGCAGATCTGGAACAACAGAACTATAATGTGGAGGACAAAATAGCTAAGCCTGATTCCTGAGGTTTTCTTTAAATGAGGTTTGGGGGTAGCAAGTGGGGAGATCTCTTTTTGCTCTGTTGCTGTGCCCTGCCTGTCATAAAGTTTGAAGCTGGTGTGTGTGTGTTTGTCAGTATGTCGTATGTGTGTGTGCGTGCATGCAAAGGTGTGGGCATAGGAGGAGGTTGAGTGGGGTCATGACTTGGTGCATCCATTTTCTTTCACTAACATTTTAAATTCTGATACATTTATAAGAACATAATTGCCGCTGCTGAGTCAAACCAATGGTCCATCCTGCCCAACAGTCCGCTCACGCGGAGGCCCCAAGGTCAAGCAAGACCAGTGCTCCAAATGAGTCCAGTCTCATCAGTTTAGCATGAACTTGTCCAACTTTGTCTTGAAACCCTGGAGGGTGTTTTCCCCTATAACAGACTCCAGAAGAGTGTTCCAGCTCTCTACCACTCTCTGGATGAAGAAGAACTTCCTTACGTTTGTACGGAATCTATCCCCTTTCAACTTTAGAGAGTGTCCTCTTGTTCTCCCTACCTTGGAGAGGGTGAACAGTCTGTCTTTCTCTACTAAGTCTATTCCCTTCAGTATTTTGAATGTTTTGATCATGTCCCCTCCCAGTCTCCTCTTTTCAAGGGAGAAGAGGCCCAGTTTCTCTAATGTCTCACCTATCATAAAACTTCTAAGCAGCAATACATTTTAAAAAACTCATTAAAATTAAAAATATATATATTTCTGGTTGCAATATTCATTCGTAATAAAAAAATTGGTCAAAAATATACATTACAATATCAATAAAAACACATCTCATAAAACAAAACACTTCAGAACAAAAGTTGGTTCAATTATTATAGACTAATAATTGTGCTTTGAGTTCCTTCCTAAACTAGGATCTGTCTCTCTTCACACCTTGTCAGGTGCAGCCATGGGAGATGCAGAGATGTCAGACTATGGCATAGCTGCCCCCTTCCTGCGCAAGTCAGACAAGGAGCGGTTGGAGGCGCAGACCCGACCCTTTGACTTGAAGAAGGATGTCTTTGTGCCTGACGACAAGCAGGAGTATATCAAAGCCAAGATCGTCAGCCGGGAGGGTGACAAAGTTACTGCCGACACGGAGAACAAAAAGGTAAGAGGAACGACGTGCCTTAGCCACCAGCTCATCCCTGATCAGGATAGTAGCAGCCCCTGAAGCAAGCCTGAGGTTTGGGGTTCGGTCTGTTCAAGTTCCTCGTGCAAAGAAACTCGGGAAGTGAAAAAAATACAAAACAGAATCAGCTCTTGCTGGTAACCTACAAACGTACACACAGACGCATACAAACACACACACACATGTATACACAGAGACGTACACACATGCATGCAAAATACACAAGACATGCAAAAGTACGCACACAAAAAAATATGCATGCAACCCCACACATAGTCATGCAAATACGCACACATAAACACAAAGCACACACACTCACGCAGAAACACACACTTTCACATGCAAACGCGCAAGCAGTGCTTTAGGAGAATGCAGGCTTCTAGGATGGCCTCTGAATCAGTAGAATGTCATTGTACAGACTCTTTGTACACGTGTGAATACGAGTAGGCCTGCATGCCTGTGGCGTAGCGAGGATGAGGTGCCTGGGGCGGTGGTGCCCCTCCCCCACCCTCATCTCTGCCCCCCTTTTTTCCCCCGTACCTCTAGTTGAAGTTGTTGCTCACGGCAGTCAGACACGTGCTCCTCGCGACCCCTTCAGCTCCCTCTTCCCAGAAGTGATGTCAGTGGGAGAGCCGACAGGGTCGCGAGGAGCACATGGTTGACCACCACGAGCAAAAACTTCAACTAGAGGTATGGGGAAGGGGAGGGTGCGCAAGTGGCGAGGGGAGGAGTGGGGAGAGGAAGAGGGGTGCTGGCACCCCCACCAACATGGCACCCAGAGCGGACCCCCCCTTACTACGCCACTGCTGCATGCACACTGGTATCTGCCCTGGGCTGTGTTGCTACAGGAGATGGTTGTATCTGAAGCAGCTGCATGTTCCATAGTCTCAGCTCCTTCTGAGTGAATGTACTTTAGCCATGACATGCTTCCTCTCTGCCTCTTGCAGACAGTGACAGTGAAGGAGAGCCAGGTCATGCAGCAGAACCCCCCAAAGTTTGACAAGATCGAGGATATGGCCATGTTGACCTTCCTGAATGAACCAGCCGTGCTATATAACCTCAAAGAGCGTTATGCAGCCTGGATGATCTATGTAAGTATTATACCACGCCCCAGGAGTGCTCCCTGTCTGAGCTGTGATCTGTATGCCACTGCCACTTCCCTGCCCACTGACACCCCAGTGCCAGCATCAGCACACAGCTCTGGACAGAGGAGCAGGCTCTGTTGTGCTAATACTATCCTGTTCCCAACCAGTGCTTCATCATCAAAGCTGAACTCTGTCCGTATCTCTCCATCCCTTCCACAGACTTACTCGGGGCTTTTCTGTGTGACCGTGAACCCCTACAAGTGGCTGCCTGTGTACAATGCAGAGGTGGTCGCTGCTTACAGAGGCAAGAAGAGGACTGAGGCCCCTCCCCACATCTTCTCCATCTCTGACAACGCATACCAGTACATGCTAACAGGTAAGGGACATTCCCTCTCCCCCAGTACATCTGGCCATTACATTCTAACATTTAAGGGACATCTCTCATAGAAACATAGAAATAGACGGCAGATAAGGGCCAAGGCCCATCCAGTCTGCCCACCCTAATGTCCCTCCCTCTCATTCCCTTTTTTTCCAACACATCCTGCCACTGCAGGCCCTAAGGTCACACATCCTACCAATACACGCTAAGAGACAAGGGATGGCCTCCCTCCATTTCCCAAGCATCCATTGTCTCTCGCTCCTGCACATACCTCTGGTCAGGATGGTCTCTTACACCCACCCTTCTAGCCATGTGTGTGGGACCTTCTGAGCATCCTACTTGATTTGTAGTTTACAGCAGATGCATTTACCTAGTTACTTTCCCTTTGGAAACTGGTAAAATGCATCTGGTGAAACCTAGATATGCAGCATCAGCTGTTTGTGTGGGTGGCCCCCCCCCCAGGGCAAAAGAACCACTGCACATTTTAAGATCAAATGTGTGGGTACTGATTCACTCCCCCAATTTAATTACACCCGATGGCGTAGCGAAAGTGAGAGGCACCCCTCCCCGCCCTATTCTCTGCCCCCCACCCCTACATACACCTTTCCCCCCTGCTGCCACGCGTGTGTGCTGTTTCCTTTCCCCCGTACCTCTGTAACATTCCTGACATGAGCAGCAACCTCTAACCTGTTGTTGCACCTGCGTGGGCTCTCCCTCTGATGTCACTTTCTAGGCACGGGTCCAGGAAGTGACATCAGAAGAAGAGCCAACGCAGGCAGGGCTTTGGGCTGTTTTGCTAACCTCAGGATATTCCTAATGGTGTTCCTGTTTTTTCTCTCCCACAGACAGAGAGAATCAGTCCATCCTGATCACGTAAGGAATTTTCTTTTACTTAATTCACTGCTCTCACAATTATCCACTTTCTAATCAGGGCCTCTTTCTTTCTTTCCTCTGCTCCTCAACCCCACCCCATATTTCCAGTGGAGAATCTGGAGCTGGGAAGACGGTGAACACGAAACGTGTCATCCAGTACTTCGCAGTAATCGCTGCCATCAGTGATCGCAAGAAAGATACTGGACCAACGGGCAAGGTGACAAATTCTGTTCTGAATTTTCTTTCTTCCCTTCTCAGTCATATTTCTCTTTACTACTTTCTTTTTTGTACCTGTCCCTGTCTTTCTCTCTTATTTTTCATCTCTCCTATCTTTGCCCATTTTACCTTGTCTTCTCACTTTCTCTTTCTGTCTCTCCTCATCTTTTGTAACTCTTCATTTTTCCCCTGTTTTCCTTACCTTTATTTCTATCTTCCTAACCATTACATCATCATTGTTTTGTTTTCCTCATTAGGGAACACTGGAGGATCAAATCATTCAGGCCAACCCTGCACTGGAGGCATTTGGAAATGCAAAGACTCTCCGAAATGACAATTCCTCTAGATTTGTGAGTTCTTTTAAAGTGGTTTTTTTTTCATATCTGAGGTGCAACAGAGGAAGCAAGGAGTTATCTGCAGTAGTGGTATATTAAATTCAAATTTTTTCCTGTACCCTCTCTCTTTCCCTTCTCAATTTCTTTCCCTTCAGGGTAAATTTATCAGAATTCACTTTGGAGCCACTGGAAAGTTGGCATCTGCTGATATTGAGACCTGTGAGTGAACTAAATGAAATGCTTCTCATTTCTAAAGAAATGCAAACATTTGTCTCTTTTTTTCTTACATTTTCCTCTGCTCATCCCTTCTCTTAGATCTGCTGGAGAAATCTCGTTGCATTTTCCAACTAAAATCAGAAAGGAATTATCATATCTACTACCAGATCCTCTCTAACAAGAAGCCAGAGCTGCTAGGTAAGCATCATTTCCTAGCAACAGAAACCCCAAATACTAGAAAAGTCAGGGAGAAAAATTGTTTGTATTAGGAGCTAAGATAGGACTTACCATTTGGTTTTACTTGATGCACCAGCCACAGACCAGCATTAAATAGTGCATAAGCAACGCTTCTATAAACTTTTCTCCATTCTGTATTATTTGCCATATTCTCTGTTCTCTGCTCTACTCCCTCTCTCTCATCCAATTTTTTTTAAATCTGTTGATAATCTCTTTTCTGGTCTGTTCTTCTCAACCCTCTCAACTATTTTGCTGCTGTTGTTTTGCTATGAAGATGGTATATTTTTATTTTTTTAAGTATTGTGTTTTATGTTTATATGTATGTAGAATTTTGTACACTGTCACTGTCTAGAACTATAGGATTGAACAGTTAAGAAATTGTATTGTATTGTGTTTATTTATTCTTCGCCTTATACAAAGGGAAGCACAAATGAACACACATAATAAATACACCAACATACATAAAATCAAACATAAAACAATTTAAAGACAGTACAACACAAGGCATTTAGCTGTAGCCATAACCAATATTGACTACAATAAATCTCCCGATCCATCACTCCTCCTTCAGCCATACTTCATTTCACAGAAAAGGTGACATTTTAATAGTTTTTTGTTTTTTTTTTATTTTATCAGATCCCCTTGTTGCCATATATACTGCGGAAGCTTTTATTTTATATATTTTAAATACAGTGGTACCTTGGATTACGAGCATAACCCGTTCCAGGAGCATGCTCGTAATCCAAAATGCTCGTTTATCAAAGCGAGTTTCCCCATAGGAAATAATGGAAACTCGCTTTGATAGGTTCCCCCCCCCCACGAGAACCGGCATTGCTCCCCCCGAAGGCTCCCCCTGCGATCTGGCACCCTCCCCCCACGATCCGGTACCCCCCTCCGCGATTCGGGACCCCCCCCGCCGCGATCCGGCACCTCCCCCGCCGCGATTGGACACCCCACCGTCGCTTCTTACCGTCACCTGGGCACCGGCACCGGCATGTCCTGTGCTTGGTGCCGGTGCCCGAAGATCGGCCTCCTCTTCTGCTGGGCCTTGAGCATGCGCAGATGAGGAGGCCGATCTTCAGGCACCGGCACCAAGCACAGGACATGCTGGTGCCGGTGCCCAGGTGACAGTAAGAAGCGGCGGGGGGGTGCCCAATCATGGCGGGGGGTGCCCAATCACGGTGGGGAGGTGCCCAATTGCAGCGGGGGGGTGCCCAATTGCGGCAGGGGGGTGCCCAATCGCAGCGGGGGGGGTTCCGGATCGCGGCAGGGGGTTCCGGATCGCGGGGGAAGGGTGCCGGATCGCGGGGGGTCGAGTGTTGGATCACGGGGGGGGGGGGGGGCGCTCATAAATCGAGCCACGCTCGGTTTCCGAGGTGCCGATTTTGCAAATGTTGTGCTCGTCTTGCAAAACACTCGCAAACCTGTGCACTTGTAAACCGAGGTACCACTGTACATAAATAAAACCCATCTGTCTCTCCTTTCTCATCCTACTTCCTCACTTTTATTCTCTCTCTTTCCAAAATTGCTGTTCTTTAGCACTCTCCAGACCAGTAGAGGTTAACTTTACGATTGGGTATATATCTAATCATGACCAGCAGGTGGAGACTGAAAACAAAACTTTGGGACAGTATATCCTAGCCCCTCCTCTCTATTTCCCTCAGTCTTCTTTCAGTCTCCAGCAGGTGTTGAGTGATCTGTACCCATCTCCCTTGGTAGGGCTGTTGGAATTTGTTTAGGGGTTTATTGTCCCTGTTTTTAGCCGGACGGAGCTTGGACGGACTCTGTTTGGGGGTTCGTCCGACCTCGGGGGTGTCAAACCCGGCGGGTCACGAGCGGGGTCCCTCCCCCCACTTCCTCCACCTCCCCATATTTTTTTAGAGGAGCCTCAGCAGTAAGCCTTGCCCCCTAAATCAAGCAAGGCATATTGCTTCGAGAGCCTGTGGAGTCTGTTCTGTAAAAAAAAAAAAAAAAAAAAAATCCTGAGGTAGTGCTGGTCTGGAGGGTTGTATCCCTTTAAGAAAACTGTATTTTACTGTATTTTTTCAACTAACCGGCACTTTTTTACAGCTAGGTCGCGTATGGAGCAATGAGCACTTCTAAAGGGAAAAAGTGCTCATTGTGCTCCAGACGCGAGGCACTCGCGGCCGGCCTGTGCAAGCGGTGTTCAGGCCGGTGCGGTGGAGGAGCTCCGTCGGCAGCGGCTGCAGGCGCCCAGAGCTCCCCGCCGATGGTGCCTCGCGAGTCGGCAGGGAACGGTGGAGAGACCCGGTCTTCTCCGTCCGCCCACGGAGGGATTCCCCGAGCCGCCGACGGTCGGGTTTTAGAGGATTCCCTCTCAGCTGATATTTTGACAGCTGATGCCGGCTTGCCTGTTTTAGCGGCTGAGACTATTCAGGTCTCTCAGCCGCTGCAGGCTATGGAGGGAGCTGTTTTGGCGGGAAAGACGCCATCTTCTCTGTCTGGCCCCTCCATTTTGTCTTCCACCTCAGGTGACCTTCCCCCTGTTTTGGCTAAGCAGGGGCAGGTTTCTGCTGGGTCCCCTGCTGTGGCAGGGAGTCCCTTGGGACCCTCGGGGGGTTTTTCCCCTGATTTTTTCTTTTCTTTATGCAAAGCCTATTTTCAGGCGGCTGGGGGTCCCGGTTGCGCCCAGGGGGTCTCGGGGGGTGGGGTTTCCTCCGCGCTCCCTGCGGCTTTGCCTCTCTCGTCTGACGTGACGTCCCCTCCGCCGCCTCTCTTGTCCAAGCGTCCGCGGGTGTCGTGGGACGAGGATTTGTGGTCGGAGGAACGTGTCGGTCTGGAGGAGGACCTGGACCCTTCTGAGGAATTCCAGGACCCTCTGGAGGGGACGGAAGCTGGCGGCGGGTTGTCGGGTTTCCCGTTCTCCAGTGACGAGGCGTCCGTGGTGCGCCTTTTTCAGAGAGATGAGCTGCCTGACCTTATTCAACAGGTTTCTTCGGCTTTGCGTTTTGAGGACGCGCCGCCGGAGACTCCGCGTGTGGGGGACCCTCTGTTACGAGGGATCCGTTCCGTTTCCCGCTCCTTTCCTATGCATCAGGATATTAGGGATATTATTCTGGAGCAGTGGAAAACGCCGGAGACGCCGTTTCGGCTGGCGCGCAGCATGGCTCGCCTGTATCCCATTCCTGAAGGGGATCGGGCTACGTTAGCTTCGCCAGTCGTGGATGCGGTGGTCTCGGCTATTTCCAAGCGGCATACCGTGCCTGTTGAGGGCGGTTCTGCCTTGCGGGACTCTGAGGAGCGCAAATTGGAGACCATCCTTAAGCAAAATTTTCAAGTCTCTGCCTTTGGGGTCCAGGCGGCTATTTGTGGGGGACTGGTCGCTCGCGCCGTGTTTCGGTGGGCGGAGCGGGTCTTGGATCGAGAGTCTGACGACTGGTCTCTGGTGGATCAGGAGGTAGCGAAGATTGAGATGGCTGCCTCATTCCTCTCGGATGCTCTGTATGACTTGGTGCGGATCTCGGCTAAGTCCATGGCTTTTGGCGTGGCCGCAAGGCGTGTGTTGTGGCTGCGCGCTTGGGCGGCGGATGCTGCGTCCAAAGCTAAGCTTACTAAATTTCCCTTTCGGGGGTCGTTTTTATTTGGAGAGGACTTAGATAAGTTGATTCAGACTCTGTCGGACTCGAAAGTTCCCCGTTTGCCGGAGGACCGTGCCCGCCCGGCGTCTCGGGGTGGTGCGGCCCGGGGGCGTTTGCGGGAATTTCGCAAGTATCGCCCTGGGCGTGGGGCTGCTTCTTTCCAGTCTCCGGGGTTTTCCCGGGGTCGGTTCTTCCAGCGCATGCAGCCCTTTCGGGGGGCCCGTCGGGGGGCAGGGAATCCCTCCGCCGGTTCCCCCGCTTCCCGTCCTGCACAATGACGCCTTGCCGGCGCCCCCCTTGGTTCCGGTGGGGGCCCGGCTGCGCGACTTTTTTCCCAAATGGGCCGAGATCACGTCCGATCAGTGGGTCCTGGAGGTGGTGCGGGACGGTTATGCCCTAGAGTTCGCCCGCTCTCTGCCGGATTTTTTCCTCGCTTCTCCATGTCAGACTCCCGGGAAGACGCTGGCGTTTCGCCAGACCCTTCAGCGCTTGCTAGATCTCAGGGCAGTAGTTCCAGTGCCCCCCCCGGAGTGGGGCACGGGCAGGTACTCCATTTACTTTGTGGTGCCCAAGAAGGAGGGGACCTTTCGGCCCATCCTCGATTTGAAAGGGGTCAACAGGGCTCTCAAGATTCCCTCTTTCCGTATGGAAACTCTGCGGTCGGTCATTCTGGCGGTTCAGCCGGGGGAGTTTCTCACTTCTCTCGATCTGACGGAGGCCTACTTGCATGTTCCCATTCGGGCCTCTCATCAGCGTTTCCTGCGCTTTGCGATCTTGGGTCGGCACTATCAGTTCTGTGCGCTTCCCTTTGGGCTGGCCACGGCTCCCCGGACGTTCACCAAGGTGATGGTGGTCGTCGCGGCAGCCTTGCGGTCGGAGGGCATCCTGGTACACCCCTACCTGGACGACTGGTTAATTCGGGCCAAGTCGTTGCAGGAAAGCTCCCGGGTTACGGCTCGGGTGGTGGAGTTTCTCCGGTCGCTGGGCTGGGTGGTCAACCTTTCCAAGAGTCGGTTGGTTCCGGCTCAGCGTCTGGAGTACCTCGGGGTGCTGTTCGACACCTCCTTGGGGAAGGTCTTCCTCCCAGAGGCCCGGGTGAGCAAATTGCAGTCTCAGATTCGCCTGCTTTTGGCGTCCCGGTGTCCTCGGGCGCGAGATTTCCTCCAGGTCCTGGGGTCGATGGCGGCGTCCCTGGACGTGGTGAGGTGGGCGCGGGCCCACATGCGTCCTCTCCAGTATGCTCTGCTCCGGAGGTGGTCTCCCCAGAGGCACGGGATGGATGTTCCGGTTCCCCTGCGAGGCTTGGCGCGCTGCAGTCTGCGTTGGTGGCTCCGGACCCCTCACCTAGTTCAGGGGGTGGGTCTGGATCTTCCGCAGTGGACGGTGCTCCTTACGGATGCGAGTCTCCTGGGTTGGGGGGCCCAGTGCCTGGGTCACTCAGCTCAGGGAACCTGGTCCACGGAGGAGGCCTCCTGGTCGATCAACGTGTTGGAGACCAGGGCGGTCCGGCTGGCGCTGTTGGCTTTCCACTCCCTTTTGTTGGGCAAGTCGGTCAGAGTCCTGTCGGACAATGCCACGGCGGTGGCTTATGTCAATCGTCAGGGGGGCACCAAGAGCACTCTGGTGGCGCAGGAGGCGGCTCGGCTCATGGTTTGGGCGGAGTCGCATCTTCTGGACCTCTCGGCCTCTCACATTGCCGGGGTAGAAAACGTTCAGGCGGACTTCCTCAGTCGTCACTTCTTGGATCCGGGAGAGTGGTGTCTCGGCGCCGAGGCGTTTCAGTTGCTAGTGCGTGCTTGGGGGCAGCCCCTGATGGATCTGATGGCTACAAGTGGCAACGCCAAAGTACCCCGCTTCTTCAGTCGTCGCAGGGACGGTCTGGCCGAGGGTCTGGATGCTCTGGTTCAACCGTGGCCAACGGAGGGGCTGTTGTATGTGTTCCCTCCTTGGCCATTAGTGGGCAGAGTACTGCTTCGCATTGTTCGCCATCCGGGGCTGGTGGTCTTGGTGGCTCCGGATTGGCCTCGTCGTCCGTGGTATGCGGATCTGGTGAGGCATCTGGTGGCGGATCCTCTTCCTCTGCCTCTCGGGTGCGATCTTCTGACGCAGGGTCCCATTCCCATGTTCGACCCGTCTCCCTTTTGTCTTACGGCTTGGCTCTTGAAAGGGGCCGCCTGAGTAAGAAGGGATATTCCGACAAGGTGATCTCTACTCTTTTGGGGTCCCGAAGGCTTTCTACCTCTCGGGCTTATGTACGGGTTTGGCGTCTTTTTGAGGAATGGTGCCGAGCGCGGGGAGTGGTCTCCTTTCGCGCTTCTCTGCCTAACATTCTAGAGTTTTTGCAGGATGGCCTGGATAGGGGCCTGGCCTGGTCTTCTCTTCGGGTTCATCTGGCGGCCCTGTCGGCTTTTCGGGGGCTGGTGACGGGTCAGCGTTTGTCAGCCATTCCTGATGTGATTCGCTTTCTTAGGGCGGCCAAGTTGATCAGGCCTCCCATAAGGCCCTCGATTCCCTCTTGGGATCTCAATCTGGTTCTCTCTGTTCTAGTGCGCCCTCCTTTCGAGCCGTTGGATGGCTGTTCGTTGAAGGACCTTACGCTGAAGTCGGTCTTTTTGGTGGCCATTACTTCCGCTAGACGGGTGTCTGAGCTACAGGCTTTCTCTTGTAGGGCTCCCTTCCTGGAGTTTTCGAAGGAGCGGGTTGTTTTGCGGCCTGTTCCTTCCTTTCTGCCGAAGGTAGTTTCTCCTTTTCATGTCAATCAATCGGTGGTCCTCCCGGTCTTGGGTAGTCGGGAGGGTTCTTCTGAGCAACGACAGCTGCGCAAGTTGGATGTCGGTCGGGTCCTCCATGCTTATGTGCAGCGGACCCGGGATTTTCGGAGCTCCGATCATCTCTTTGTGCTTCTGGCGGGTCCTCGTCGGGGGGCTGGCGCTTCTAAGGCTACTATTGCGCGCTGGATCAAGGAGATGATTGCTTCCGCTTATCTTCTGAGTCAGAAGCCGATTCCGGAGTTTCTCAAGGCTCATTCCACTAGGGGTCAGGCGGCTTCTTGGGCTGAGTCGTCGCTCGTGCCTCCGGTGGATATTTGTAAGGCTGCGGTTTGGTCCTCCTTGCATTCTTTTGTTCGGCATTATCGGGTAGATGTTCAGGCGCGTCGGGACGCGGTGTTCGGTGAGCGTGTTCTGGTATCGGCCCTTCGGGGGTCCCGCCCGTGAGAGGGACTGCTTTGGTACGTCCCAATCGTAAAGTTAACCTCTACTGGTCTGGAGAGTGCTAAAGAAGGAGAAATTAGGTTCTTACCTGCTAATTTACTTTCTTTTAGCTTCTCCAGACCAGTAGAGGTCCCCACCCTGTCTGTTGTTGTTGTTGTTGGGGCTGTTGCGCGGGCAGTTTTTGGTTTTTGCTGCGGGTTCTAGTATTTTTCTAGGGCCGGGGAGAATTGAAGAACAGCGGCTGTGGCTCGGCTGGCTTAGCTGGCGAGCTGTGGGGACCTTCTTCCTTCGGGAATTTCTCCTCTGCATTTTCCAACAGCATTTTTGGGTATGTTATTTGTTACTCCTTTCGGAGTATTGTGTTTTCTCTCTGTTGTTTTCCAGTTCTTGGTTCTGCTTGGCTATTCGGCAGACTGAGGGAAATAGAGAGGAGGGGCTAGGATATACTGTCCCAAAGTTTTGTTTTCAGTCTCCACCTGCTGGTCATGATTAGATATATACCCAATCGTAAAGTTAACCTCTACTGGTCTGGAGAAGCTAAAAGAAAGTAAATTAGCAGGTAAGAACCTAATTTCTCCTTTTCTTTCCTAGATATGATGCTGGTCACGAACAATCCCTATGACTACGCGTACATCTCCCAAGGAGAGACTACCGTGGCCTCCATAGATGATGCAGAAGAACTGATGGCTACAGACGTATGTGTGTGGGAAGTGGGAAAGGAGGGATGATGGGAAGGAGGTGGTTGATGTTGACTCGGTACTCTGGAAGACAAGGCAGACCTCGCCTGTCTATTCCTCATGATTGCCCATTTTTCTCTCCCTCATTAGTTCTTTGACCTTCTCTATTCAGATTCAGGAAACTTTATTGGCATGACAGTTTGTGCAAAACAAAATATAAAGTGATTTAAGAAAAGAACTGTAATGTACAGGAGAGAAATAAACATTCTGGCGATGTTTAAGAGTATCTTTTGTCTCTATGTGCAGAGTGCTTTTGACGTATTGGGCTTTACTCAGGATGAGAAAAATTCCATATATAAGCTAACAGGTGCTATCATGCATTTTGGGAACATGAAGTTTAAGCAGAAACAGAGAGAGGAACAAGCAGAGCCCGATGGTACTGAAGGTGCGTCCAGCTCATTGCTTTGTCTCTGTTGTGTGTACGAAGAACCTGATTTTTGGTGAGGAATTTGTCTGTGTAAAATGTAAAGCTACAATATTGTAGTGCCTTTGTATGAGGTGACATGCAGCAGCAGGGCTTATACAGCTCTGATTTATAAATATTGACTTATTTAACATACATACCACCTCTCCAAAGAGCTTTCAAGTTACCGAGTTCCAAGGTGGAGATTATAGACCAGTCTTGGTTTTCTGACAGCCCCTCCATGATGCATTATGGGACCTGAAGCATTAATTTCAATGGGTAGAAGCAGGGACTATAAATCCCACACTCCTTTGGGGTGTAAGTTCAAACCCAGAACTAGCCAAATAGTGTCCCTTCCAGAACTGGCTAACTTGGCAGCTCTTGAGATGCCTTTCGAGGCTGTTTACCATCTGCAGCCTCAGGGACTCACACCATGTGCTTCCTGCTTTTAGATGCTGACAAAGCAGCTTACCTAATGGGTCTGAACTCAGCTGACCTTCTGAAGGGCCTGTGCCACCCCAGGGTCAAGGTGGGCAACGAGTGGGTCACCAAGGGGCAAAATGTTCAGCAGGTAAGCCTGGCATAGGAACTGTGGATCTAGTGGGTATCCTCTAATATACCACAGTAACATAGAAAAGTGAAGGCCGATAAAGACTATATGGTCTGTCTAGATTGCCCAACCAAGCCATCCACTATCCTTTCCTCTCCCTTAGAAATCCAATATATTTATCCCAAGTTTTCTTGAATTCAGATACATTTCTTGTCTCCACCATCTCTACCGGGAGGCCATTCCAAGCGTTCACCACCCTTTCCGTGAAAAAGTATTTTCTAAGGTTGCATCTGAGTCTGTCCCCTTTCAGCTTCATCCTATGCCCCCTCATTCCGGAGCCTCCTGTCAATTAGTATTTGTTGCGAGGCATCATGCGCATTTATGCCATGTAGATATTTAAACATCTCTGTCATATCGCCCCTATCCCGCCTTTCCTCCAAAGTATACATATTGAGACTCTGGCTATTGTCCCTCTGTCTGTCTCTCCATCCTTCTCTGTTCTGCATAATTTTTGTTCTCATTTTCTTTTCTGCTTTAACCCCTCAGGTGTACTACTCCTGTGGAGCTCTCGCCAAATCTGTGTATGAAAAAATGTTCCTGTGGATGGTAGTGAGGATTAATAGCACCCTGGAAACCAAGCAGCCACGCCAGTACTTCATCGGTGTCCTGGACATTGCAGGCTTTGAAATCTTTGATGTAAGAAGCACTCTTCCCCTAGCTGTGGGTGGGAGGGTATGGTGCAGCGCCTCTGCTAGTGGAGTGGAGGGAATGTGCAATAAATGATGAGTGAGTGCAGGCTGCGTGGGGAGGGAGGAGTTATAGAGACTAATGGAGAACATTGGGCGTAGCTAGAGCTCTAGAGAATGAGAGAGGAGCGGTGACTATAGGGAGTGGTGATGAGCGGCAGGAGTGCCTCTGAGTTGACCTTTTTTTTCCTCCTATTCCCAAATAGTTCAACAGCTTTGAACAGCTCTGCATCAATTTCACCAATGAGAAACTGCAACAGTTCTTCAATCATCACATGTTCGTGCTGGAGCAGGAGGAGTACAAGAAAGAAGGCATTGAGTGGGAATTCATTGATTTCGGCATGGACCTGCAGGCCTGTATTGACCTCATAGAGAAGGTAAGAAAGACACAGACCAGAGCAGAGTCTTCCTATTCCTTCCTCATGGCATACTCTCAGATTTAACTTAGCTCTTCAACTCTCATTACCATTAGCCAAAATAATAGTTCCTGTAGGCTGTGCTTTTTACATCTGATGTCTGTTGAATCTCTTGCCAGTGTTGATGGTAGATACTTCTTCTTCCCCTCTCTCTCAGCCCATGGGAATCATGTCCATCCTGGAGGAAGAGTGCATGTTCCCCAAGGCCACGGACATGACCTTCAAGGCCAAACTGTACGACAACCACCTGGGCAAGTCCAGCAACTTCCAGAAGCCTCGCAACATCAAGGGCAAGCCCGAGGCCCACTTTGCACTGATGCACTATGCGGGGACCGTGGATTACAACATCATGGGGTGGCTGCAGAAGAACAAGGATCCCCTCAATGAGACCGTGGTGGGGCTCTACCAAAAGAGCTCCCTCAAACTTCTGTCAATTCTCTTTGCCAACTACGCAAGTGCTGACTCTGGTATGTCAGAATTTGAAGGTTTGGGGAAATACGTGTGATCTACACAAGGCAGGCACGATCTGTTCAGGGTTTTTTTCTCATACTCATTCTTTAAGCAGCCTGCAGTGGATGCCAGCTTTTAGCAAGAGTTGCAGTAGTGACTTCACGTGTATCAGTGATGTCATGAGAGAGAGAGAGACACACACACACGGAAAAAAAGAGAGAGCGAAAGAGAGAGAGACACAGAGAGAGAGAGAGACCCCTCTGACACTAGCAGGGTTAGTGGGAACTTTTCTTATAAGGGTTTCAATATGTGATGGTATGTGTCTCCTACAGCTTATCTGTGGCATGAATTTTCAAAGGTAGGTTTCTCAGCTCAGTGCAATGTTCAAACTTTGAGCGTGTGTAGTGTCCCCAGATACATTTTCACCAGTTCTCAAAGGGAAAGATTTCCCCCTTGAAAAAGTACTGGCTTTCTCTATAGGTAGGTTTTATATGAAAATTAACATGTTTCTAGTCGTAGGATACACCTCTGACTCACCTGCTTTCACTGGTGTCTAGGATACACCTCTGACACTTTGCACAGCTGCATGCCTATGCTCCTGCCTCTTACACCTGGAGTGCACACTCGTGCTTTCAAGAGCTTTACAAGGGTGACTTCATTTCCTGGATTTTCAGTCTTGATGTTTTTTTGTCGCTTTGACTATTGCAGAGCAAGTGACTAAAGGGAAGGGAGCAAAGAAGAAGGGTTCCTCCTTCCAAACGGTGTCGGCCCTGCACAGGGTAAGGCAAGCCCTCCGTCTCAGGCCTTTCGTGCATCTTTCATCATGTTTTTGTGACGTCCCTCACAGTCCCCCCCACCTCCTTTACTAATGTTTAGTGCCAGCATCGGCGGAAACTGCTCCGATGTTCATAGGAAATTCTACAAGCATCGGAGCAGTTACTGCCGCTGTCATCGCTAAAATCCACACTACACGTTAGTAAAGGAGGGGGGAGTATTAATAATTACAGTCTCTTCTTTCTCTCTTTTTTTTAATTTATTTATTAAATTTTCAAATTACAAATAAGCAAACTTACTTGAATACTTGAAATTCACTAATTGTGAGATCCAATAAAAAAAAAAAAAGAAAGAAAGAAAATTTCTACTCATTATTTAGTCCACAAAGTAAAAGTTAGGGACAGTTAGGGAATTTCCAAGTCCCTATCTTATTTATTTAGTTTTTATTTATTGTATCTTTAATGCATCATTTTTGTAAACCGCTTAGAAACCTCACGGTTATTAGCGGTATATAAGAATTAAATTAAATTAAATTTAAAAGATCCAGGAGTAAGGAAAAAAAAAAGGAAAAATAGATAATGTAAAGCAGTGGTTCCCAACCCTGTCCTGGAGGACCACCAGGCTAGTCGGGTTTTCAGGACAACTCTAATGAATATGCATGGAGCAGATTTGCATGCCTGGCACCTCCATTATATGCAGATCTCTCTCATGCATATTCATTAGGGCTATCCTGAAAACCCAACTGGCTTGGTGGTCCTCCAGGACAGGGTTGGGAATCACCGATCTAAAGGACAGCCTAAGAGAATATTATCCGACAGCCAGTTCGTTACACTGTGGGCGATATTATTTGACCGATAGTCACTCCTCCTCCCTCTTTAGCCACAATAAATTCTAATAGTTGTTTCGGTTCAAAGAAAAAAATCATTTTTTCCCTCTAATGAAATAAAACATTTCACAGGAAATTTCAAAACAAAAGATGCCCCCAAGGCTTGAACCCTTGACCTACATAACAGGAAAGCTTTTCCTCTTTTTTGTGTCACTTGAGATAAATTGGGGAATGCTCGGATTATTGAACCAAAAAATTGATCATTCATATGCCTAAAATAAGTCCGAAGTATTAAATCTCTGTCGAACTCTAAGGCAAATGTCACCATGAGAGTAGATTTTTCAGTTATTACTGCCAGTGAATTTGCTTTCTCTTTTTCACATGCGCTTCTTCTCTCACTGTAGGAAAATCTGAACAAGCTTATGACAAACCTGCGCTCCACTCACCCTCACTTCGTGCGTTGTATCATCCCCAACGAGACCAAGGCTCCAGGTGAGTGACAGCCGCAGGTCGTGTGCAACCCCCAGTCTCTCCTGTGGGGCCACAAAGATATTATGGGATTCATATACAGACAGAACATGAAAACCCTCCTTTCTTGAGTGCCCCCTCTTCAGCTGTCCGTGCAGTATTCATACATCACATGTACCAGATGTGACACTTGTATGAGGATCTTATGCAAATCTGCATGGTGGTGCCTCCGCTCTAGCTGTCCGTGCTGTATTCATAGTTTCCCATATAGGTGTCATATCATGTGTAAAGTATGAATACAGCACGGACAGCTAGAGAGGGGGCACTGCAATTGTAGTTCTACCCATTCTCTCCTTATGTGTCCGTTAGTCTGTATGATTTTATTTATTAGTTTTTATGATAATGTATCTAATTTTAATTAATCTGTTATATATATTTTTATCTGTAAATCGCTTAGCAAATTAAATTAAGCGATCCAACAAGTCAAAAATAAACTTGAAACTTGTAATAGGATATTTTATATGATTCCTGTACAGATGTAATATTTATGAAAATCTGCACAGCAGTTCCCCCTCTCTTCCCCTGCCTTTGCTTCTTCTCAATTTAGAGTATTTGGAGTGGAGTAGAAGAGTAGCTTAATGGTATTTTGAGCAAGTCATTTAACCCTGGGCTGGGGCTCTTCTCTCTGGAAAAAAGGAGGCTCAGGGGAGATATGATAGAGACCTTCAAGATCATGAGGGGCATAGAGAGGGTGGATAGGGACAGATTCTTCAGACTGAAGGGGACAGCAAATACGAGGGGGCATTCGGAGAAACTGAAGGGAGATAGGTTCAAAACAAACGCAAGGAAGTTTTTTTTCACCCAAAGGGTCGTGGACACTTGGAATGCGCTACCGGAGGAAGTGATCAGGCAGAGTACGGTACAGGGATTCAAACAGGGATTGGACGGATTCCTGAAGGATAAAGGGATCATGGGATACTGAGGGAGGAGCTGGGATGTAACACAAGTATAGAAAGCTAACCAGGTAATGAGTATAGAAACCAAACCAGGTCGTGCATGTGCAAGACCGGAGGGTTAGGACTTCAATAGGAAGACAGGACTTAAATGAGAAACCAAGGTGGCAAGGGAGCCCCTTCTGGTGATACAGACAGGTCGTGACCTGTTTGGGCCGCCGCGGGAGCGGACTGCTGGGCAGGATGGACCTGTGGTCTGACTCGGCGGAGGCACTGCTTATGTTCCTCCATTGCCTCAGGAACACCAGGTGAATTCTTTCTCTGTCTCTTTCTCTCACTGACGCCCTTTTCCTCTCTCCCATTTACTGCCTGCTTCTATGTCTCCAACAGGTATGATGGATAACCCCCTGGTGATGCACCAGCTGCGCTGTAATGGCGTCCTGGAGGGAATCCGGATCTGCAGGAAGGGATTCCCCAACCGCATCCTTTACGGGGACTTCCGTCAAAGGTCAGTTGCACATCTTCCATAATGGGATGTGCGTGTAGGATTGTAGGTCTCCTCCTTGTGCAGAGGATCATCCGGACGATCGTTGATTTAGATATCTAGAACTGGAATTCTTTTCTCCTCAGGTACCGAATTCTGAACCCCGCAGCTATCCCTGAGGGACAGTTTATTGACAGCAAGAAGGGGGCAGAGAAACTCCTGGGATCTCTGGATATTGATCACAATCAGTACAAATTTGGGCACACCAAGGCAAGTCTGCAGAAAACAATCCCCCCTCACTTTTTTTATTTGAATTTATGAACTGCCTTCTTAAATTGCTCCCTGAAGGGAAGCCGTCTCTGAAGGTTTTCAGATGACGCTTTCTTTTTGCCATAATGGTTTCTCTTCATCCTCTGACATTGACATTTGGATGTTCTTTCTGCCATGTAGGCATCTTCTAAAATAGGTCTTCTGTTCTTCTTATTGACCATCCCTTATCTTCTTGCTTGCTGTGTGCCCTGCAGGTGTTCTTCAAGGCTGGTCTCCTGGGGCAACTTGAGGAGATGAGAGATGAACGCTTGTCCCGCATCATTACACGGATCCAGGCACAGTCTCGGGGTGTCCTGTCCCGAATTGAATTTAAGAAGATTGTGGAACGCAGGTAACGCATATGGTACAGCCTTCTATATATGGCCAAGGGTGTTGGAGAAGAGGAAGAACTGTTTGCCAAGGCACCCTTCAGCCTATTTATTAAACTATGGCAATGGCTCTTTTTGATGCGGGATAATGTCAAAATGATCATGCTGATTTAGGTAAAAACTCGGGTATGCCGTGGTACTATGTTAACATATATCTCAATAACACACATTATTGTGCTAAATTTTTAATGTATATCATTTTGGAAGTATAGTTAAAATTCATGAATTGGCAGTAACATGCATTAATATAAGTTTAAAGGCTTCCCTTTACGTAATTCCTCTCTCCTTTCCAACCTGCTTGTCACAGATTCTTTAAAATCCCCATTAGCACGTGACATAGATTTTAACAAGTGTCAGCTATATTAATGCATGAAGGCAACGTTTTTACATTTATTACTTTAACACCCCATCACCATTCTATGTCTTTTGTCTGCCCATCACACTATTATCTCATCCAAGCATTCATTTTTCCATCCAAAGTTCTATCCATCCATTCTTCCAGCTATCAATGGAAGGTTCTGGATAGAGACCCTTCAAAAGGGATAGTACAAGATGAAGACTTAATATCATGTGGTACCAGTTGGGGGCAAAGGATTTTGTAATCAATACGGTCCTCCTACAACCCCATGTCTCTTTCTGTCTCTTACCTATATAGGGATGCCCTATTGGTCATCCAGTGGAACATCCGTGCTTTCATGGTGGTGAAGAACTGGCCCTGGATGAAACTCTACTTCAAGATCAAGCCGCTGCTGAAGAGTGCAGAGACGGAAAAGGAGATGCAGAACATGAAGGAGGAGTTCCAGAAGCTGAAAGAGGCCCTGGAGAAGTCTGAGGCCCGTCGGAAGGAACTGGAGGAGAAGATGGTGTCCCTCCTCCAGGAGAAGAATGACCTGCAGCTTCAAGTCCAAGCTGTGAGTGATCACCCTTAGTGTTTAAAAGTTGTCCAGAGAAAGGGATCATCATGGATGTTGAGTGAACTGCAACCATATTACTTTATCTGACTCCTTCTTTATTGGGTTTTATATTGATCACGGAGATTATTTAATGCATTATTCTTTTCACTATCTCCAGTTTCATCCTTTACCTGTGACCATAATTCCCCTTGTTTTATAACGTCTGTGCTTAATTGGACTCAACATTTGCAGACTCAGATTATAGAATGAATAGCAGAAATACGTATTTTATATGATGTTATATCTAATGGTAAGCTGCTTGAATTTTCACAGTTGCAACATAAATTTGGACTTAATAAATCACAAAGTTTTAGATGGTTGCAACTGAAGCAGGCCATTCAGGTGGGGTTCCCTGAATGGAAAAATTTAAATAATCAATATAGTTTGGAATTCTTATGCTTTCAGGTGGACTTCCTGGGACACCAGGCCGCATAGTGGTATAAATTGATAGCTGGATTTATAAATAAGAAACCAAAAACTGGTCTTAGGGACATTTGGAGTATTGAGATTAAGCATCAAATTTCTGCATCTCAGTGGTCATGAATTTGGACTTGGAGGATGAGATGTACAGTGTCAGCATCTATGAGACAAACGTAGTTTTTTTTGTTACATAGAGCGTTCTGGACCCCTGTTTGTTTACAAAAGTTGGATAGCTCTAAGTCAAATAGATGTTGGCATTGTCATCTCGAAGCAGGGACTTTAGATCATTTATTGTTCTATTGTCCATTCATTTTGGATTTTTGGAAATCAATATGTGGCCAAAATAATTGTTTATTGGAAAATCCAGTGGCATTGTCCTATGATACTGTGTTATTTGGCATGACAATGAGGGCTAAAAGCCAAATATCATCTAAGAACAACAGGCTTTTACTAATTATGACAGGAGTTGCCATACAACAAATAATGAGCAATTGGAAAGATTGGAAGAGGCTTAACTATAGTTTTTGGTGGAATTCCTTATGTCATATGTATAAAATGGAAAGAACATTAGCTACTCAGAAAGGAAGTTTTAAGAAATTCCAGGAGACTTGGGAGCCATTAACAAAATATTGTAATGTCTAAATATTGTTTTTTCATTTTAAAAATGCACATCCGGGAGGGGGAGGGTGGAGGTCTGGTATGATAATGAATTTTAGTATATAGATATGGGATTCCTGACTGAAATTTTATGTGTTAAAATTGTGATTGATTAGGGGGGAGGGGGGGATTAATTCTGTGATGGACATTAATAGTATATTAAGTGTGGTATTTGAGTATAAGATGATGTATTTATTGTTACACTTATTGTAAGTTTTAAAAAAGAATAAAGAATTGGGGAAAAAAAAAAGAATGCCAGCACTTACACACATGGATGTTACAAAATCATCCATAAGTGCTAGTTGGGCGCTGAGCGATATTCTATAACCTCAACGCAAAACCTACAGAGTGTGAAAATGCAAAAGGGTGTTCACATGGGTGAAGCATGGGCAAAGCACAGCCATCTCCCACAATTACACACACATGTTATAGAATAGTGTCATCCCTTATTCAGTGGGGTAGTAAAGGGGGGTGAGGGGTGCAGACCGCCCCGGGTGCCATCTTGGTGGGGGCACCAGCATCTATCAGCCCCCCCACGTCACCCTCGCACCCTCCCCACCCCCACCCCCATCTCCTACCCCGTAACTCTTTAAATCTTTGCCAGCACAAACAACTTCTCCAGCCTGCTGCTCAAACCAGCCTGGCTCCCCTCTGAAATCACTTCCTGGTGAATGTAAATGCCAACTTGCACTAGTATTCTAAAATGCAATCTGGGTACTCAGATCCTGTTATAGAATTTTTGGTGTACTCTATAGAATCGCCCACTAGGGATGTCTACAATACCTTGTACTACTACCTAATGCTGGCTGTATGTCTGGGTCTTTCTTTAACAATGGCAAACATCCTTTGGTATCTACTTGGTGGCTGTGCTTCTCATCCCATGAAACTCCTATTCACTTGTGTGTTGAAAACTGGATTTAGTAGGCTTCTTTCCTTCTTTCACTGGAAACCAAGATCTAGAATAGGGAACTGGTTTGAGATGTGTTTTCATCAGTATAAAGGGGTGGGGCCTGGGATTTATTACTTTCTTTGCTCATGGCCCGTGCTACTGTGTACCCCCAGGAGCAAGATAACCTAGCAGATGCAGAGGAGCGCTGCGATCAACTTATCAAGAACAAAATCCAACTGGAAGCTAAGCTGAAGGAACAGACGGAGCGGCTGGAGGATGAGGAAGAGATGAACGCTGAGCTGACTGCCAAAAAGAGGAAGCTGGAGGATGAGTGCGCTGAGCTCAAGAAGGACATTGATGACCTTGAGCTAACCCTGGCCAAGGTGGAAAAAGAGAAACATGCCACAGAGAACAAGGTGAGGAGCTCACATTAATTTCTCCATGACTAAGGCCATAAAATAACTATTATGGGCTTCATGACTATGTTGCCTCTCTCCCACCCATTAGGTCAAAAACCTCACTGAGGAGATGGCTGGTCTGGATGAGATCATTGCTAAACTGACCAAGGAGAAGAAAGCTCTGCAGGAGGCCCACCAGCAAGCCCTGGATGACCTTCAGGCTGAGGAAGATAAGGTCAACACATTGACCAAAGCCAAAGTTAAACTGGAGCAGCAAGTGGATGATGTAAGTTAAGCATTAGGTTGTAAAATATTCCTAGAGTTGAGACCCCTTAAGAAGGAGAGATAAGCTTGATCCTAGCTAGGAGTGTTGGGTCTTCAGTTCTAGAGACACCATCTTTGATTCTGTTACTTAGCTGGAAGGTTCCCTGGAACAAGAAAAGAAAGTCCGAATGGATCTGGAACGGGCCAAGAGGAAGCTGGAAGGGGACTTGAAATTGACTCAAGAAAATGTCATGGACCTAGAGAATGACAAGATCCAGCTGGAGGAAAAACTTAAGAAGTAAGGAAATCTAAGAAATGTTTCAGACAGTGAACCTTACTTGAGCTCAGAAGGTTGGAGATTCCTTTTCCGGCTCATGGCTGGCATAGTATTTGAGGAACATTGTCTCTTTCACTTCAGCAGCAGCATTAAAACACCTTTGTTTTCTTCTTTTTATTGTTGTTTTTAATCACTTGTCAGGAAAGACTTTGAGATAAGCCAGCTATCCAGCAGAATTGAGGATGAACAGAACCTGGCTGCCCAACTTCAGAAGAAGCTAAAGGAGCTGCAGGTAATTTGCTAGCCTGGACTACCCATGAGGTTTACCCACTCTAGATCAATGTCTGTCCTACTTTACTTTTCCATACCAAGACATACTGAAACATTTCATTATGTTCTAGAACATTATTAAATTGAATGTTGTCCTTATTTTAAGCCTTATCGAACAAATATCCACTTTTATTTCCTGGCATTTCATTCTGATATTCCCTTCTTTGTAGTCCATTAACTAAGGTGAATCACCTTTATTACAGAGCAATACATGCCCTTCCATCCTGGAATTCTATTCTGATGGAGTATATTCTCTGTTGTAAGACAACATTCCAAGGCATTGTGCTTCAGGTTCTAGAATTTAGTTCCAGTGCTTTATGGCATGTGGTGTAGAAAGGTTTTCTAATTTATTACCTCACCACATTGCAGCCCAGTTCTTGCATTCTTCTAGAATTCTTTCTGGGAATATTCTGTCGTTTCCTGTAGAACCTTATCCCAGTTCTAGAATATAATTGCAATACATTCTGTTCTGTGCTCCAGGCACGTATTGAAGAGCTGGAAGAGGAGCTGGAAGCTGAGAGAACTGCCCGGGCCAAGGTGGAAAAACTGCGCTCTGACCTCGCACGGGAGCTGGAGGAGATCAGTGAGCGGTTGGAGGAGGCAGGGGGCGCCACCTCTGTCCAGATAGAGATGAACAAGAAGCGGGAGGCAGAGTTCCAGAAGCTGAGGAGGGATCTGGAAGAGTCCACACTGCACCACGAGGCCACGGCTGCCACGCTACGAAAGAAGCATGCAGACTCTGTGGCTGAGCTGAGCGAACAGATCGACAACCTACAGAGGGTGAAACAGAAGCTGGAGAAGGAAAAGAGCGAGTTTAAGCTGGAATTGGATGACGTGGCCTCCAACATGGAACAACTGGTCAAAGCCAAGGTGTCTATGACACAAACACGCTTTCTCTATCTTTCATCCTTTTTCCCTACTTCTCACTTCATTTTCTTCTTTCTCTCTCCTTCCATCTTCTCTACCTCATTTGTCATGCCATCTCTTCTTTTTTACTTGTCTCTCTGCTTTCTCTTCCCTCCCACTCTGGTCTTTTCTTCTCTGCTTCCTTCTACTTGCATCTCTGCCTTTTCTGTCTGTCTCCCTCTCGGGTCTCTTCTTTCCCCCCTGCATGCTTTGCTGTCTTTCCTTCCCATCGCTAATTCGTACCCTTCGGTTTTCAGGCCAACCTGGAAAAGATGTGCCGCACACTGGAGGACCAGATGAATGAACACAGAACAAAGTCAGAGGAAGCACAGCGGGCTGTGAATGAGTTAACCACTCAGAGGGCTAAGCTTCAGACAGAGAATGGTAAGTCACCCTTCAGAGGCTCACTGGGCCCTGTAAGCCATAGAGGAGCATAAAATAGATAGAGGTTGATTTTCAACAAATACTAATCTTCTAAATTCACCTAAATTTAGGGCTAGGTTTACTAACCTGCTTTAATGCCAACACATGAATCATTTTTATTCAAAATGACAGATTAGTAACCAGGACCCTCTGAATAGGGTTACCAGATTCTCCTTTGGGAAAATCCAGACCCATGACCACGCCCCCAGGACCGTGTCAATTCCGTCCCCCCCCCCCCCCAGCCCCAACCCCAACCCCAGATGGCATCTGAGCATTAACGGATGCCCTTCTCGATGCGATATTGTCAGGAAGCATCGAGAAGGTTTTCAAAACCTGGACAAAGTGCCGGGTTTTGAAAAGTGATCTGGACCCCCGGACATGTCCTCAAAAGGAGGAGATGTCCGGGGAAATCCGTATGTCTGGTAACCCTACCTCTGACTCCCTGTCAGGACCCTGTGGCCTCTGTAAAATACTGCATGTTAAACTGCAGGCCAGTAAAAGGTTCACAAATTTAGTCCTGGATTTCTTTTGTCTACATTTGTGCACTTAGAAGTCATAAGAATAGCCTTACTGGGTCAGACCAATGGTCCATCAAGCCCAGTAGCCCGTTCTAAGGGTGGCCAATCCAAGTCACTAGTACCTGGCCAAAACCCAAGGTGTAGCAATATTCCATGATACCAATACAGGGCAAGCAATGGCTTCCCCCGTGTCTTTCTCAATAACAGACTATGGACTTTTCCTCCAGGAACTTATCCAAACCTTTCTTAAAACCAGCTAAGCTATCTGCTCTTACCACAACCTCTGGCAACGTGTTCCAGAACTTAACTATTCTCTGAGTGGAAAAAAATTTCCTCCTGTTGGTTTTAAGAGTATTTCCCTGTAACTTCATCGAGTGTCCCCTAGTCTTTGTCATTTTTGACGGAGTGAAAAGTCAATCCACTTGTACCTGTTCTACTCCACTCAAGATTTTGTAGACTTCAATCATGTCTTCCCTCAGCCGTCTCTTTTCCAAACTGAAGAGCCCTAACCATTTTAGTCTTTCCTCATACGAGAGGAGCTTCATCCCCTTTATCATCTTGGTCGCTCTTCTTTGAACCTTTTCTAGCGCCACTATATCTTTCTTGAGCTAAGGAGACCAGAACTGAACGCAATACTCCAGATGAGGTCGCACCATGGAGCGATACAGGGGCATTATGACATTCTTAGTCTTGTTAACCATCCCTTTTTAAATAATTCCCAGCATCCTATTTGCTTTTTTGGCCGCTGCCACACATTGGGCAGAAGGTTTCATCATATTGTCTACAATGATACCCAGATCCTTTTCTTGGGCACTAACCTCCAAGGTGGACCCTAGCATCAGGTAACTGTGATTCAGGTTATTCTTCCCAATGTGCATCACTTTGCATTTGTCCACATTAAATTTCATCTGCCCAGTCTTCTAATTTTTCACAATCCGCATGCGTTGTAACAACTTTGAACAGTTTAGTGTTATATGCAAATTTAATCACCTCACTCATTCCAATTTCCAGATCATTTATAAATAAGTTAAATAGCACCGGTCCCAGTACAAACCCCTGCGGCACTCCACTGAGGAGTATATGGTTAAAAAAATAACCAGATATTCAAATTCTATAACCAGTTAAGTCAAGAAAATTATAGTCTAGGTTTAACTGGATCACTGATTTGGTTAACTTTTAGGACAGTGGTTTTTGAACTACCAGTTAAAATTTTAAGCTGGTCTGATGATTCCTCTCTTTAACTGGAGCAGGACTTGTTTACGTGTGGCTTGAGAAATTTTAAAATTACTCCCCAAGTTAACCAGTGAAATCGTCTGAATATCAACCTCCCGGTGCTTAAAATCAGCGCTAAGATCCATGGTCTAGTTTCACCCCTGTGGCCACTCATTTTTTTATGCTTCTAAATTTAGTTCCAAATGAAAAAAGGATGGCAAAGTTAAGAGCTCATCCTCAATCAGTTTTCAAAGAGATTGATTTAGGTGTCTTGAACCCTATGAAAATTGACTCCATGGAGGAAGGGGGTAATTTTAAGGCCACTTGCACACAAAGAACAGAGGTTTATGTGTATAACAACAACAAAAAAAAAAAATCCAAAACAACAGATATGATATGTCGTATAAATGCCTACCTAATATAAATGTGCTTGAGTCGAGTCATTTTCATTTGAAAGGAAACTCTGCAATGAGAGGGCATAGGATGGAGTTAAGAGGCGATAGGCTCCGGAGTAATCTGAGGAAACACTTTTTTATGGAAAGGGTGGTAGAAGCATGGAACAGTCTCCCGGAAGAGGTAGTTGAAACAGAGACCGTGTCTGAATTTGAAAGGGTCTGGGATAGGCAAGTGGGATCTCTCGGAAAGAGAAAAAGATAATGGTTACTGTAGATGGGCAGACTAGATGAGCCATTTGGCCTTTATCTGCCGTCATGTTTCTATGTTTCTAAGAAATGGTCCTGCACAGAATACAGTTGGGTTATAACAACAGTGTTGAGCATTACAGCCACAAAGGTTTGTGCCTGTTTGTGTTTCCAAGGTTGTGTGTATTCACTTATATTTATATGACTGTGGGTTTACCACAAGATTATGACTCCTGATGCAGGCTTCTAAGTGCTGAAACCTAGCCCTGTGTTGAGACATAGCTTTGTGGCAGACATTGAGAAATCTTTTAACCTATTATTTAATAAAATTGTTGCCTGGACCTTTTCAGTCTCCTTCCCCCCTTTTTTGGAAGACCATTTATCTGGTCCTACTTTTCTTGGCTTGTTATCAAATAGCCCACCTTATATGCAGATAAAAGTTTTAGCATAATTCCATTTTACCCATAGGCATTCCAGGAGATATAGTTAGTGTTTAAATGCATTCTTTAGGATTTTAAAAAGGCTGCATGTAAATTATCTTGAAAATTTAGCGGGTACTAAATAGGAAGAGTAAACGGTGCATTTTGTGTCAGTGGTTTTCAAAGAGAATGTGAACACGTTCCTTTCCCTTTGACCGTTGGCATAACTTAGGTGCATATTTTCTGCACAGTTTAGACAGCCTGTTACAATACACCATCCTTTTAAGAGATTTCCCCGTCTTTATTTCTATTTGCACCACTTCATCTACAGGCGAGCTTTCCAGGCGCCTGGAAGAGAAAGAATCCCTGGTCTCCCAACTGACCCGTGGCAAACAGACCTACACCCAACAACTGGAAGACCTCAAGAGGCAACTGGAAGAGGAAGGCAAGGCAAGTCTTAAGTCACCTTCCCTCCAGGTCATGTGGTTTGACTGGCTACTATTCTTGCCTCAAAGTTCCCACTGGAAGGTGCCTTAGCGTAGAAACCATTTTGAACCAGGCCCTGATCTCTTTGGAAGTTGGGAGAAGGGGACAGAAAAAAAGGAAAGGGAGAAAGTTGATTTGTTATATTGATTTCTCACTCTTTTAACACCACTAGGCCAAGAACGCTCTGGCACACGCTCTTCAGTCTGCCCGGCATGATTGCGACCTGCTGCGGGAGCAGTATGAGGAGGAGCAGGAAGCCAAAGCGGAGCTCCAGCGTACTCTCTCCAAGGCCAACTCTGAGGTGGCACAGTGGCGGACCAAGTACGAGACAGATGCCATCCAAAGAACCGAGGAGTTGGAGGAGGCCAAGTGAGTGTTTTTTCATCCTAAACAGAAGTAAATTATATCTTGTATCTTCCTTCTAATTATTCTGATGTACAGGCAAAGAGAAAGGGAAAGGGTGTACCAAGCCACTGATAATTCTTCCTCCCCCACAAGGGAAAATACAAAATATAGTTGCCAAGCAGAGTGTTGAAGAAAAGAAAATGGTGCCTATCTTTCTGCCAGATAGAATGACAGAAGTACAACATTCCATTTTCATATTCCAAACACAGAGAATAGTCTAGCAACTTCCTTTTGTTTTCTCACATCTTCCTCCCTGGACCATGGCTATAGATGGTGAGGTCAAGGAAGAAGCGGTAGCCCTTAGTATAGAGAAGAAAGGCTGGGGAGAGGGGTCCTCCTTGTCACACTGTCCCTTCTTTATCCGTCTCGCTTGCCACGATCACCGTTTCTTCTTCTAACAGAGAAACTTTTTGTTTGCTTTTATGTTTTGGATTGGAATATATAAGACGAACAAAAGGTTTCTCTGTTGGCAGAGTCACCGCTTCCAGCCAAACGGGGGAGAGGACCAGGAATCAGGTAATGAGAAAGGGGAAGAGCGCACAGCTATATCCCCACCCCACCCCCAAAGCTGTGGTTACTCCACATTGACAGAATCCTCTCTGTCAACCCATTAATACTGATTCCTCAATGGTTTCTTGGTATTGAAACATTGCTATCTACAGACCCCTCGGTAATGATTCTTCAAGTAAGTATTCTCGTATGTTTCTTTGGCACGGATAGCTTCTATTGACTTCTGTCATTAATTGTTGCCCCTCTCTCCCTTTCCATGGTTCTCTGACAGAAAGAAGCTGGCCCAGCGGCTACAGGATGCAGAAGAGGCTGTAGAGGCCGTGAACGCCAAGTGCTCCTCCCTAGAGAAGACCAAGCACCGACTGCAGAATGAGATTGAAGACTTGATGGTGGATCTGGAGAGGTCTAACGCAGCTGCTGCAGCTCTGGACAAAAAGCAGAGGAACTTTGACAAGGTTTGGGAAGAATATGGCACCCCAAGCTTAGAAAGAGAGAAAAGGACCAGGAGGGGTTGTAGTATGCGAGGGAGCAGAAGAAAGTAACCCAAATAGGAGAGGAGAAAATGAAATAGCATGCAACAGGAACAGTAGGAGAGAAGCGTGAAAGAGAGAGAGTTTCAGAAAGAGAATTAAAGAAGCACAGAAAAGCAAAAGAGAGGAAGAAAAGTATGAAGACAAGAATTTGTGAGTCAAGAGAGAAGTTGCTGGGATATGAATTCAATGTAAGGGAAAGTCACAACAGAGAGAACTAAGGGTAGAGAGTCTGATTCAGTGCTCAGATACATAGTCTTGGTTGGTTTGGTTGGGCTGTAGCATCTGGCATCACAGGTAATAGACGTTTGCCCTCTGCTTTCTGACTCCCAGATCCTCTCTGAGTGGAAGCAGAAGTTTGAGGAGTCCCAGACAGAGCTGGAAGCCTCCCAGAAAGAAGCCCGATCTCTTAGTACTGAGCTCTTTAAGTTGAAGAACGCTTATGAGGAGTCTCTGGAACATCTGGAGACCTTCAAGAGAGAGAACAAGAACCTGCAAGGTGAGAATGTGATCATAAGTGGAGATTCTGGGATGGTGTATATGCTGATATGATATTTAGTTGTGGAAGACCTCAGTCTAATAGGATACTTTTATGAACATCCTCAGCATGGCAGTCTTGTTCTGGCCCTTCACAATAAGTCTTTCTGTTTATCTTCCAGAGGAGATCTCAGATCTCACAGAGCAGTTGGGAGCAAGCGGGAAGTGCATCCATGAGCTGGAGAAGGTCCGGAAGCAGCTGGACCAGGAGAAGATGGAGCTGCAGGCAGCTCTGGAAGAAGCTGAGGTAATGAGTTGACCAAAGGTGTACCTTCTGAATCTGAAAAATACTCTGAAACAGAAGTGGATGTGCAGTTTTCCATTTAGCCATTCTTTTTTTTTCTATTGGTCTGTGATACTGCCTTGGTGTGGGGAAGCTGATCTATCCTTATTCTCTCTGTGATTTTTAAAGGGATGTCTGTGACTTTGGAGTCCATCTGAAGAATCTCCCTCACTTTTATTATATTCTTGATATGCCACCTTTCTGTGGTACAATCAAAATGGTTTACATAACAAATGCCCATCTATTCCAGGATTACAAAAGTAGTAAAGTTTCATTACTGAATAATCTCATGCCCATCTAGATATCCCCTACTTTTCACAATGTGATGTTTGATTAGTATCATACACCTGTCTGATCTAATACAGGTTGAACTCAACAGACAGCTGGTCTTCTTCAAACTCAACCACCTGATTAAATTGTCTAATGTTCCCACAAGCAGCAGAAGTCCAAATGATTATACTTTTCTCTCCCTATCCAGGCTTCACTGGAGCACGAGGAAGGAAAGATCCTGCGGGCACAGCTGGAGTTACATCAGCTGAAGGCAGACTTTGAGCGGAAGCTGGCAGAGAAGGACGAGGAGATGGAGCAGGCCAAGAGGAACCACCAGCGAGTGATGGATTCCCTGCAGACATCACTTGAGGCAGAAACCAGGAGCAAAAATGAAGCTCTGAGGATTAAGAAGAAAATGGAAGGGGATCTGAATGAGATGGAGATCCAGCTCAGCCAGGCCAACAGGATGGCGGCTGAAGCTCAGAAACAAGTGAAGGCCCTGCAAGGTTATCTGAAGGTACTGGGGTCTCCTCACTATACATGCATTAAGTGGTGACATAAAAAACACCCCTTGATAGCATATTCATAGACAATCTTCTGTCTTTTCACAATATGGTGGTAGGAGATACTGTTTTCCTCTTCAGACCATGTGGGAATTAATCTGCCATCATATACTATTGCTATTATGTTACTATGTGCATAGTCTTCATCATAAGGTGTATGGGGACAGACTTAAAGATCTCAATCTGTATATTTTGGAGGAAAGGCGAGAGAGGGGAGTTATGATAGAGACGTTTAAATACCTACGTGATGTAAATGCGCATGAGTCGAGTCTCTTTCATTTGAAAGGAAGCTCTGGAATGAGATGGCTTAGGATGAAGTTAAGAGGTGATAAGCTCAGGAGTAATCTAAGGACATACTTTTTTACAGAAAGGGTGGTAGATGCTTGGAACAATCTCCTGGAAGAGGTTGTGGAAGCAGAGACTGTGTCTGAATTCAAGAAAGTGTGGGATAGACAGATGGGATCTCTTAGAGAGAGGAAGAGATAATGGTTTCTGCAGATAGGCAGACTGGATGGGCCATTTGGCTCTTATCTGCCACCATGTTTCTATGCTCAGGGAAATCTCCAAAAAAAACACACTCATTCTCTCTTCTGTAACTAGGATACACAAATTCAATTGGATGACGTTCTCCGAACCAATGAGGACCTGAAAGAGAACATCGCTCTTGTGGAGAGGCGGAACAACCTGCTGCAGGCTGAGCTGGAGGAGCTGAGGGCCATCGTGGAACAGACAGAACGAGCCCGTAAATTGGCAGAGCAGGAGTTGATCGAAACAAGTGAGAGAGTGCAGTTGCTCCACTCACAGGTGAGGAACTCTCCCACCTTCTCTAATTTCTTCCAGCCTGGAGCCAACCCTATTTACTGATGTTTCATCCTAATTAATGGATCTTTCCAGATCCAGCCTCCACATCCTGTAATGGTTCACTATGAGTTTAAACTTTTCCCCCTTATATTTTAATGGTTCTTTCCATATTGAGATCTGACCATTAGTGGTTCCTCTCTGATCAGACAGCCTCCCTTGATTCACTAATAATTCTTCCTACATCCAACTAGGAGCAGCCTAGTAGTTAGAGCAGAGGCCTGAGAACCAGGGAGGCGAGGGTTCAAATCCTGCTTCTGCTGCTGACATTCTCTGAGGTCTTGGGAAAGTCATTTTAACCCTCAATTGCCGCAGATATTAAATTTGGCCCTTAGTTAATAAGTTGTAATAATAACTTTATTTTTGTATACCGCAATACCACAAACAGTTCAGAGCGGTTTACAATGTAAGAGACTGTACATATACAGCGAAGATACAATGTAAGGGAATATACTATGCAGTTGAGAGCAAATTACAATGCAGGGACTGTACATATTTAGCATAGGTGTTAAAAATGCGGAAAGCAAAGCAGAATTACAGTGCAGGAGTCTGTACATCTACAGCAGCGATATTTATACAGTGAAAGAAACGGTACGAGAGAGATCAGGGGAGAAGAGGTGGGAGGGTTTGGTTATTTGGAGGGGGAGGGGTTCGAGAAATTTATCATAGAGGTAAGATTTGAGAGATTTCCTGAAGTATGAGTAAGATGGGGCAGATGAGATGAGGGTGATCAGGCAATCTGTCCATCTGCCAGCTTGGAATGAGAGAGTTCTATTAAGGAATCTTTTCTAGGTGCATCCCTTTAGGGATGGGTAGGTAAACTGATAGGCATTGCGTGTGCGAGTGGTATCTGGGAACGCAAAGTGGTGAGAGAGATATATCGGGGATAAGCCAGTTAGGGTTTTGAAGCAGAAGCAGGCGAATTTGAAGATGATTCTCGCTTCTAGTGGCAACCAGTGAAGTTTTCTGTAGTAAGGGCTGATATGGTATGACTTTTTGAGGCCATAGATTAGTTTTGAATGAGTCTTAGACGTTTGATGGTTTTCTTGTAGGAGCCCAAATATATAATATTGCAGTAATCCAGGGTGCTTAAGATTAGGGATTGGACCAGCAGTCTGAAGGAGAGGAAGTTGAAGTAATGTTTGATGGTGCGGAGTTTCCAGAGGGTATGAAAACATTTTTTGACCTGGGCATTGGTGTGATCTTCGAAGGTCAAGCAGCGGTCTAGGATGACTCCAAGGATTTTGATGGTGGGATTAATAGGGTAAGTTAGACCGTTGAGTTGTAGGGTGGTGGTCGTTAATTTGTGATTGGGGCTTGCAAGGAAGTGTTTAGTCTTTTCTGGATTTAGTTTCAGTTTAAACCGAGTTGTCCAGTGTTCGACCATGAATACAAGGCAGTTCACAAAATACAAATGATAAGAAATAAACAATTAACTGGCATTAAATCATCAAGACACATTAGTAAGTGAGAAATGACATCTAACAACCATGGATATGCAGACTAGATAGGTCATAAGGTCTTTATCTGCCTTTATTTTTTGTTGTTTTTGTTTCTATGTAATCCTTGATATGGTGTCTCATCCTTAAATGGCTCATATAATCATAGCCTGTCTTAAAATGCAAAGCGTGCTGTTGGGGGGGGGGGAAGTTTTCAGTCCCAGCTCTGGGTCGAATTGCACTCAGTACAGGTTCTCTTGTCTATCCATCCAGAACACCAGCCTGATCAATCAGAAGAAGAAAATGGAAACGGACATCTCTCAGCTGCAGACAGAAGTGGAGGAGTCTGTGCAGGAGTGCCGCAACGCAGAGGAGAAGGCCAAGAAAGCTATTACTGATGTAAGTACCTGAGGGCAAGTAGCTGCTGCGCTGGTGCATCCCCTCCCTCACACCCTCACTGGTACCCGAGATCTTCTGTTCCCACAGAGGGACAAGAACAACTGCGAGTGGTCATCCCCACTGGTTCTAGTCCCAGAATTAGCCCCTCCCTCACCTGCTGTGCAGTCATGGGTGGTCCTCTTCACCGATTCTAGTCCCAGACCTAGCCCCTCCCTCACCCGCTGTGCAGTCATGGGTGGTCCTCCTCCCCAATTCTAGACCCAGACCTAGCCCCTCCCTCACCCGCTGTGCAGTCATGGGTGGTCCTCCTCCCCAATTCTAGACCCAGACCTAGCCCATTCCTCACCCGCTGTGCAGTCATGGGTGGTCCTCACTGATTCTAGTCCCAGACCTAACTTCCCAGATTCCAGCATCCCAGATGCAGACAGATGTCTGAAAGCTGATCTAGTTGTCAGTGAGCAGTTCTGCAGAGGGGCTCTTTATCAAAGCATCATAAATAAATTAACATTATTAACATAAGACACAGTTATTTGTAGATGCCTTTTCCTAGCCAATAATTTTCCTCTGTTCATAATTTTTACTATGCAAGTTATGATATTATTTTGTAGATATGACTTTTGAGGACTGTTTGTATGTTTATTTTATCATGTTTTTGTTTTAAAATTATGTATGTAAATTATGTAAACCGTTTAGTTTTAAACAGTATAGAAATAACAAATTTTGCATACCATATCATACCAAAGGCTCAGAACAGTTCACAATAAATCAACTTAACTTTTTTAACATATATGCTTGCAAAGGTTAAATAATTTATAAGGTATCATACTATTCCCTTACTGCTTTCTCTCCCTCTTTTCTCCTTCTTTGTCTTTTGCTCATAAACACCTTCTCTGTCTCCTTCCCCTCCTACCTATTTCCATTTCTGTTTCTCCCTCTTTTTATCTCCCTCCCATCTTCTGTCTTTCTGTGCTTCCTCTTCTCTCCCTATTTGTCTCTACATTTTCTTTTCTCTCTTTGTTCTCTCTATATATCTCTCCTTCCTCTGCTTTCTCTCTCCCTTTTCCATGTTTCCTCGACTCATCAGGCAGCCATGATGGCGGAGGAGCTGAAGAAGGAGCAGGACACCAGCGCCCACCTGGAGCGGATGAAGAAGAACATGGAGCAAACCATCAAGGACCTGCAGCAGCGGCTGGATGAGGCTGAGCAGATCGCCCTGAAGGGTGGCAAGAAGCAGCTACAGAAGCTGGAGGCCCGTGTGCGAGAGCTGGAGAATGAACTGGAAGCCGAGCAGAAGCGTAACGCCGAGTCCGTGAAGGGCCTACGCAAATACGAGAGGCGCGTCAAGGAGCTCACCTACCAGGTAAGCACCCTTTTTTCGGTAGCATTCTGATGCACAGCTTAATACAACGGGATCACTTCTACAACTCCTTACTGTCCTATCCCACAGGGAAATAGTCCACAAACATGTTAGGGACGCCATCTTTGCTATCAAGGCACCAAAGCTGTGGAACTCTCTACTAGAGAATGACACGAGGACAAAATTTTCCCTGTCCCCATGGGAACTCATTTTCCCACCCGGTGAGTTCTTTTCCTGTCCCTGCCCCATTCCTGCAAACTCTGTCCTAATCTGTACAAGCCTCAAATACTTTAAAATCATAAGTGTTTGAGACTTGTGTGGTTAAGGCAGAGCTTGCAGGAATGGGGCAGGAACAGCGACAAAACTCATGGGGATGGGACAGGGAAATTGAGTTCCTGCAAGGATGGAGACAAATTTGTCCCCTTGTCATTCTCTACTCTGTATCACTGTCATTACAGTCATTAACCTCTACTGATAAGTTCAAGGTAAACCTAAAAACAGTCCTCTTTGCTGATGCAGAGGGCATCAAGTAACATGGAACCCTCCATATGTTTTCTCCCTCCCCTCCTTCCTTTCATACTATGTAATTCATCCTTGACCTACTTATGTACCAGTTTGTTACATCCAACTATGACTATAGTAACCACTGTATGTATCTTACTACACTGTAGACTGGAAGCCACCCTGAAGGTTTTCACCAAGGTGCGGGGTAGCAAAAACATAATAAACTTGGATCACTTCTGAGTTCACTGGGTTATTACCTGTCTGTCTCCACCCACCATTCCTACTTTCTTTTCTCCCCACAGACGGAAGAGGACAGGAAGAACCTGGCTCGGCTTCAGGATCTGGTGGACAAGCTACAGCTCAAAGTGAAGGCGTACAAGAGACAGGCGGAGGAGGCTGTGAGTCCCTCTAGGCCTCATGCTATCTCTGTCGCTCTCTGTTTCTATTTCCGTGTTTCTCTGGTATCCCAAAGGATTGTTCCCTGTTCACTCTATCTCCTATCCATCCCTCTGTCTTCTTCTCTTCCCCAGGAGGAACAGGCCAACAGCAATCTCGGAAAGTATCGGAAGGTTCAGCACGAGCTGGACGAGGCAGAGGAGAGGGCCGACATCGCAGAGTCACAGGTCAACAAATTGCGTGCCAAGAGCCGTGACATGAGTATCACCAAGGTAACTACCAGAGGCCACATGAGGTTATGGGGAGGGGCTGGATATGGAAGTGCAAGAGAGGGAACATGGGAATGCGGGAAAAACCACATCTGTAATTGCCTGGGAAGGGCCAGACCTGCTGCTGGATGTGGGGCCTGCAGGGGAGTGAAAGGGAGTTGCTAAACTTGGGTTACAGGGGCCGGGCTGACACAAAGCCTGCAGCAGAAGGGCTGGAACTAAGACTGAGTTGGCAGAGCTGGACTTGATCCTGACAGTGTGAGTAAGTGGCTGGATTTGGGAGTTCAGAACAGGCAGGGTTACCAGATGTCCGGGAAAACCCAGACATGTCCTCTTTTTAGAGTGGACTTTCCAAAACCTGGCATTTGTCTGGGCTTTGGAAAGCCCCGACAAGCTCTGGCCACATCGGAAGGGCCTCTGATTATGTGGGGATGACATCACACACATCTGCGCATGCTCCAGGCCCTCCAGATGCAGCTGCAGTTTGTCCAGAAGAATAAAGGAGGTTTTGTGGGGGTGGGGGTGGAACTGGGCGGGGTCATGTGTCTGGGGTTTCCCGAAGAAAAATATAGTAACCCTAAGAACAGGTCTAGGGGTGCACACACAAACACATTTACTCACCCTTGTTACCTTGTGTTGGTTGTGTTTGCAGAAAGGAATGACTGAAGAATAAGCAGTCGTTGCGGAGCTGTCTGTCGCTGAGGTCTCGCTCTCTTCTTTTCTTTCTATTTCTGTAGAATAAAGCTGTATTTAGAATCTGCTCATCTCTCTCTGTCTCTCTCTCTCTGGGGCTAAAATTCTCAAAAAGAAATAAATACCCGTATCAGATTCTGTCTTGCAGCAGACTGCAGACCCTTGGACTGTCAGTTCTGGGCACATGCATGCAAGCCGCAGGCACATACAAACACACACACATATGTGTGGAAGTTTCTAGAAGCTGCCTAGCGGAAACTATTGCTCCAAGACCCTGAGGTGTTGCAGGCGAAGGGAATTCATCTTTTCCAAACACAGGAGAAATCCTTTTATACACCCGTGAATACTTTTACAAAGCCTATCATCTGATACCTCCTATCCCCATCTTCCATCAGTACTGAAAACGTTGCGGTCCAAAACATTTCAAAAAGATTTAGGGGGGGGGGAAACATATTTCAAATTACCCTCCCTGAAAACAGGGAAGGTGCTTGCTTAATATTGGAGAGCTCAGCAGCCGCTGGCACACACATTGGAGCCAGCTCTGTGGATGCATCCCAGTACGGAGCAAGCTCCTTTACCATGTCCAGGGAGGATAATTTGAATCGGGTTCAACAGCCCAGTCATTTTGAATGTTGACACCTTTGATTAGTTTGTTCGTTTTCTGTCCCGTTCTCCCCAAAGAGCTCAGAATGGGTTAAAGGTTGACATACATAATATACCGTTGACAGGTTACCATTTTCCTGGTTATTTCTCACCCGCCCTTATCTAAGGGATAGTATGTTCTTAATGTGGCCCTGCATCATTCTTGAATCTGCTACAGAAGAAGTGTAGCAGTCTATGCCACTGGAAATGCTGCTCAGTGAAATCAAGTGAAGCCGCAACCGTGTTCTTAAGTATGAGTCATGCTTAAGTCGGGCGTCTGTAACTCAGGAGCTTTCTTTATACATAAAATGCAGATACAGGATAAATTTGTCATAATTACAGTGCAAGATTTATCAATAGAAGTTCCTATTCTAATGTGACACGTACTCGATATACATAATTATACAAGTGCCCAGAATCCATAGAAAGCAGTATATGATGGGGAGAGGGGCATACATCCACCGCCATCAAGCCCATGTATCAGCTGTCAGGCACACCAGGGATGCTTTCTGCTCTTCAGAGTTGCGCAGCCTCCCACTGCACAGGCTGAGCATATGCAGGAATAAAGAGCTTGTGAGTCTGCAAGAAATATGTGTATCTCTATGCATATCAACGCACGTGTGTGGAAAGAGAGTATGGTATTATCCGGAAGTCACAGAGCTGACATACACAACTCTGGCTTTCACAATCATTCTTTCTCCTTGCCTCACAGAGGGATTGCATAAATTACTGTGGCGTATTTAGAAATATGAATTCTTCTTACTGCAAGGTTCATTTCTGCAGTCTCACTCAGTGTCAGTCTGGCTCCTTGCACTTCTGCTGTCTGACCACACGATGTCACGTTTATGTCCCTGTCATACCACTGTTGCTCTCTACAGTACACTTCTTCCCTTTCAGTACCTGAGCACCCGAGTACTGAAAGGGAAGCCCAGTGGTTCTCAACCCAGGACAGGCCCAGTCAGATGTTCAAGATATCCACAATGAATATGCATGAGATGAATTTACATACATAGGAAACTGGGTTTTCCATGTGGAGGAGTAGCAATTAGAACAACAGGCTGGCAACCAAGGGAACCGAGTTCCAATCCCACCGCCACTTCTTGAAGTCATGGGCAAGTCACTTAACTTTCCATTGCCTCAGCCACAGACTCAGATTGTGAGTCCTCCAGGGACAGGGAAATACCTAGTGTGCCCATGGGTGGCGATGGCGCCCAATTCACCATACCTGTTTAGCATCTCCAACTTGCTACCTACGCCAGCATTGGCTCTTCTTTGATGTCACTTCCTAGTCATAGGACCTGGAAGTTACATCAGAGGGGAACACAGGCTGCTGTTTGTCCCAGTGAAGGGCTAGAGGTAGGGTTGGGGGGGGGGGGGTGAAAATGCACACGCAGCAGGAGAGGAGTGGGAAGGAGCAGGGGGTCTAGAAGAGGAAAGGTGCCAGTGGCCCCACCAAGACGGCACCTGGGGTGGTCTGCCCCTCCCCCCTTCTATGCCACTGATTGTACCTGACTGCAACTCACCTTGAAGTGCTACTGAAAACGATGGGAGCTAAATCGTAATGAATGAATGAAAATAAACCACAGATTCTCCCACAAGCAGCAGTGACTAAACTGGAGCGAAATCCAAATACTCATATATAAATTACTCATTTTAGATATCCTGAAACCCCAAGACAGGTTTGGGAAAAGTGCCTGAAGTGTTGTTCTCCTCTTTGGTTGTCTATTATCCTGGCTACATGGCAGTACAAGTCCCAGACTTAATCTGATGCCAGACATGGTGCCATTCTCCAAATAAGACATGGGTCAGTTTTCCATTCATGCAATTTCAAAGCAAGATATTGAACTGAACATTAGAGGAATGGATTCACTGCAAAAAAATAAAGGTCGGTGTACCTCTGAGGAACTTTGGATCATAAGCTTTCCTTCGCAGTCATCTTTCTTAAACTGCTAACTCAAAATGCAACCTGCCCCGGCTGATATCAGGACTGCTTCTCCTGCCCACGTGATGGAAAATGATCCAATGCTGAATGAACCTCCGCCCAATTCTCCTATGCTCAGTGGCTTAGTATAGGGGGGAGGGCGGTCCGCCCCTGGTGCAGTCTTCCTAAGGATGTGGTGTTCCTAAGGGTGTAGCACCCCTGCTCCTCTCCTTGCCACGTGGGCGTCCCTTGCCTTCCCCCCTACCTTTTTTAGTTCCCCATCACGAGATTGCTGCCCGTGTCGTCATTGGCGCTCTCTCTGACATCACTTCCAGGACCTGCGCCTAAGAAGTGACGTGAAAGGGTGAGCTGACACCGACATGGGCATGCTGCTCATGCCAGAGAAGTTACAAAGGGAAAGGGGCATGCGCCCAGCGGGGGGGGGGGGGGGGCAGGGAAGAGGACAGCCGCTGTTCACCTTTACTATGCCACTATCTATGCTGCCTTAAACCAGTATACATAGTAAAATAGTGGATGATGACAGATAAAGACTTGCATGGTCCATCCAGTTTGCCCAATAAGATAAACTCAGAGCATATGATATAATGTGATATCACATAGTCATACTCGGTCTTGATCTGTCGTTGCCATTTTCAGGGCACAGACTGTAGAAGTCTGCCTGGCTCTAGACGTTCTTCCCAATTACTGGATTTTCCATCTAAGCAATTAACCTTTCCAGTTTGCATATTCTTGCTGAAACAGCACTCTGAACCTCCAAAGAGCCATGGCAGAGTAAAAAGGCCAAGTTAACATGTCAAGAATAATTGGAATGCTCTACTAGACCCTGCAGTTGTAGCAATAAGGAAAGAATGCAAGACTTTTTGTTCTGCCCATTGCTGAGGCCAGATCACCAAAGCTGGCATATGCTCACTAGTGGAAAGAACTATGACTTTGGTGGCGAGGATGAGAAGGTCATCCCACGCTATGTATTTCTACACCTCGTCACGTGGTGTCGCATCTGTTTCATCGCATGGTGTCAATCTCATGCTATGCATTTCTCTTACCTCCTCATATAGTGCCACTCCTACTCCAGGCAATTCTGCGTATTACATCTCACGGTGTCATTTCTGCCCTGGGTCACAGCAACTTTGGTCACTCCAGTTTCTCGTCACCGTAACTCCATTCAGTACCCCAATGTTGCCACACGATGTCACTTTTGCTCCACGCAGTTCCACCATCTCAGCATGCATTGTTGGCCTTGCATGCGCTTTTTCCATCAAGTTCCCTGCAAAACCAGAGTATTACCACATCAGAAAAAAAAGTCCTCTTGCCACAAGGGCCGAGGGATGAGCAGCAAAATGATGTGCTTTAAATAATGCATGGCCTGGGTATTGTTTAAGTTCGGTTGCCTGTTATACAAAGTGTTGCATGGACTGGAATGTAATTACCTATTAGAGCATTTTGTCTTTTAGACATTTAAGTGAATCACTAGAAATCCCACTTTGTTTGATTAGCTTATGATGAGAGGAACTACTCAGAAGACTAATAGACCATCTGCTCTCTTTCCAAGCAGCCAGGCTGAGCCCTGAGATTTTACCTATGATTTGGAGTGCTGCCTCTTAAATGCACTTTAATCCTTTATTTGACATTGTTGCTCAAAAGCAATGTGTGTTTCCTACGGCTCTTACGGGAGATCTGCATCTCCAAATGCCTGTTACTTGGCACTGTTGCTCTCGTTCAACTTCAAGTTACATAAAAGCAGCCATTTTCACCATTAAAGGGTTAAGCCTTTGTTTACCAAGGTCATGCATTTGGGCTGCAAAAACCCAAGGGAACGGTACAGTTAAGGGGGTGAAGAATTTATGTACACGACAGAAGAGCGGGACTTGGGTGTGATTTTATGGGATGATCTTAAGGTGGCCAAACAGGTTGAAAGTGATGGCAAAAGCTAGAAGGTTGCTAGGCTGCATAGGGAGAGGTATGGCCAGTTGGAAAAAGGAGGTATTGATGCCTCTGTATAAGACTTTGGTGAGACCTCATTTAGAATATTGTGTACAATTCTGGAGGCGGCACCTTCAAAAAGATATAAAAAGGATGGAGTCTGTCCAGAGGAAGGCTACTAAAATGGTTTGTGGTCTTCATCATAAGGCATATGGAGACAGATTTAAAGATCTCAATCTGTATACTTTGGAGGCGGAAGAGGGAGATATGATAGAGACGTTTAAATACCTAAGTAATGTAAATGCGCACGAATCGAGTCTCTTTCATTTGAAAGGAAACTCTGCAATGAGAGGCATAGGATGAAGTTAAGAGGTGATAGTCTCCAGAGTAATCTAAGGAAATACTATTTTACAGAAAGGTGGTAGATGCGTGGAACAGTCTCCCGGAAGAGGTAGTGGAAACAGAAACCGTGTCTGAATTCGAAAGGGCCTGGGATAGGCACATGGGATCTCTCAGAAAGAGAAAGAGATAATGGTTACTGTAGATGGGCAGACTAGATGGGCCATTTGTCCTTTATCTGCCATCATGTTTCTATGTTTCTAGAGTTTATTTGTTAAATGATTACCCTTGTGTAGTATTTCGCTGCAATCCCAGTTTTCTTCTTTTTGTTCACTGCGGTGTATAAATAAATATTTCATGTTATGATATTTTTGGTTGCCACTTTCTCCTGCTTGACCATTTTTGCTGTTTCCAATGTCTAGTAATGAGAGAAGAAACTAAGAAGTTGGGAGCTACATTCATGTTGGCGTATCCGTGTAGATGCGTGATTAAATATTTGGAACAGAGATATGTTTTCTTTCAGCCTGACCATCTGAGGGCCATTGGTATGCACTAACGTGTGCTTACTGCAGCAAAAACTGGTGTTCCATGTGGTGCACTGAGGGGTCTGTAAGTGCATGGAGAATGTGGAGTTTAACAAACAATATAGACAGCCCTAATTTTTTTCATTTTTTGCCACATGCACTAGGCCTGGCTCAGATTTTGAAAGTAGTTCACCGAGCTCTGGAACAACCTTTCATCCCCTCTCTGAAATTCGAGCTCCCTCCAACTCTTCCGAAAACATCTGAAAACTTGGCTTTTCTCAAAAATGTAACACCTCCCCCCTCTCTGGTACCCTAAACCCTCTATTCCTCCTTTACTCTTATTCCACAACCATCCTTTGGCGTTCCATTCTATCTTAGTCCTGTAAACCGTGCCGAGCTCTACGATCGTGGAGAAGATGCGATATACAAACCTAAGGTTTAGTTTAGTTTCGTTTAGTTCAGTCTGCTTATTTCACCATACATAAATGGTTTCATTTGAAGAATGTAATATCAAATTGTGATTTGAGGCAAGTACTTCAAGCTTTCACATGTGGACTATTGTAACGGTAACTGTTTGGGTCGCAAATGATACAAAACTCGGCTGCACAGTGTATTTTCCTCTAACTGATGTATGTCTCTTTTTAAAATGTTTATTTTATTATGTATGGAAATTTGTGAACCGCCTTGGACAAAGGAGGATTTAAAATGTTTCAAATAAAATAAATAAATGAAACACCAATGAGCAAGCAGAGAATGGGTTAATCCCAAGGGAGAAGAATGGGGAGGGGGTTGGACTGTGTTGCATTTTTTTTATTTTACTTAGAATAAAACAGTGAATGTCCTTTGCTTCCAGCCTCTGTGTTCTGATCCATTTCCAGCTCTGAGGTTATTTCTCAGCTGGTTTCATGCCATAGTTACATCTGGCGACATGGCAAAGCTCCTTACCCTGTCTTTAACTGATATAAATGGCAGCAACAGTCTGCTAAAAAGAGCTTCTGGAAACCATAAGCACACATTTCTGCCCAGAAAAGAGAGGAATGGGTTGGCCTGGTGACTCGGTGGCAAGCAGAGAGGGGAGGAGGAGGAGCGTTGTGATAAACAGAGCACCGAAGACAGCTCCTGGCCTCAGGACCATCCCTGTAGAAGTGGACACATAAGGATGGAGGAGCTATTAAACGGGGGGGCAAATCCCTGGGCAGTTGCAAAAGAAGAAAGAGAGCGTATGAAGTCCAAAGAGAGAGAGAGATGCAATTTGCTAGAAGTTTACATTTATATTTGGATTATTAAATTTCTTTAAAACAATCTGTGAAATTATTCACAATGTTGTATACTTGTCGCTGTCCCTGTCCCTGTCCCTGCCTCATTCCTTAACCACACAAGCCTCGAACACTTATGATTTTAAAGTGTTTGAGGCCTGTGCAGGTGAGGACGGAGCTTGCAGGAATGGGGCAGAGACAGGAAAAGAACTCGCAGGGACGGGAAAATGAGTTCCCATGGGGACGGGGAAAAATTTGTCCCTGTGCCATTGTCTAGTGTGGATCCCTGGCTTCCACATCTCTGACTTAATGCCTTCAAAAATCATTTCCACAAAACTTTCTGCTCCACCACTTGTCAGCCTCAGTGCACTGATCCTAATGAAATTGACAATCAAGTTAATTCTGTATCAAGGCATCTAATTTGTAAGTCCTCCCGGGACAGGAAATTATCTGGTGCAGCCAAATGTAACCCAGCTCTAGCTACCACTGAAAAGATGTGAGCTAAATCCCAAATAATCAAATTCCATGAAACCCACAGATCAATGTAACGATTTCGAAAAGATGAGTGACTCTCGAAAAACTGTGCCTACAAATGAGGTTTGCGGAGGGTTGCCGAATTTACACGAGATGAGTCGCTGGTGATAGCAATCATCACGTACACAGAACACACCACAGAAAGAGGCGAATATGTGCACGTTTGCTGGGAAAAGCAACAACTTAGACGCACATATTCAGTGTTTTTCTAGGGCAGAAGTGGACAATTCTGGTCCTCAAGGGCTGGAATCCAGTTGGGTTTTCAGGATTTCCCCAATGAATATGCATTGATAGCAGTGCATGCAAATAGATCTCATGCATATTCATTGGGGAAATCCTGAAAACCCAACTGGATTCCGGCCCTTGAGGACCAGAGTTGCCCACTCCTTTTCTAGGGTCTCTTGAGAACAGGGATCCCTGAAGGGAGACGGAGTCAGCATCATTCACACTGAGAACCCTTCACCCCCCAACACATAAACACACACATGAGACCCTTTCTAACACACCCTTCTGCCCTCCCTATGTGCCCACATGATAAATCTATAATTTCCCACTCCATCTACAAACTACTATGCACCATGCACAAACCATAGGCTTGTGTGTTACAACGAACCTCACCTCCCATTCATCATGTTTTACACAGAATTTGCAAACTAGAGAATTACAAGAGGACAAATTTGTCCCCGTCCCCACAGGAACTCAATATCCCTGTCCCGACCCTGTGAGTTTTGTCCCTGCCCCATTCCTGTAAGTTCTGCCTTAACCGCACAAGCCTCAAACACTTATGATTTTAAAGTGTTTGAGGCTTGTGCAGATGAGGATGGAGCTTGCAGGAATGGGGTAGGGACAGGAAAAGAATTTGGAGACCATATCTCGTGAAGGACATAAAAAGACTTGAAGCGGTCCAGAGGAAGGCGACGAAAATGGTAGGAGATTTGTGCCAGAAGACGTATGAGGAGAGACTGGAAGCCCTGAATATGTATACCCTAGACTAGAGGAAAGGAGGGACATGGGAGATATGATTCAGATGTTCAAATATTTTAAAGGTATTAACGTAGAACAAAATCTATTCCAGAGAAAGGAAAATGGTAAAATCAGAGGGCATAATTTGAGGTTGAGAGTGGCTGATGCGTGGAATGGGCCTCCCAAGGGCGGTGGTGGAGAAGAAAACGGTGACAGAGTTCAAACAAGCGTGGGATGAACACAAGGGATCTCTAACCACAAAATGATGGGTATACATTGAAGGAAATAAGGCCAGTACTGGGCAGGCTTGCACGGCCTGTATCCTGTATATTGACATTCAGTTGAGGACGGGCTGGGGAGGGCTTCGATGGCTGGGATGGTTAAGATGGGCTGGAGTGAGCTTTGATGGAGACTCCAATAGATGGAACCTAAGCACCCTACCAGGCAGAGCTCTGGGTTTCCGGCCCAGAAATATCTAAGAAAAAGGACCATTTAAATCTGGTTGGACAGACTGGATGGACCATTCAGGTCTTTATCTGCCATCATTTACTATGTATGTATGTACGTACTATGTATTGCGGGGATGGGAAAATGAATCCCCATGGGAGCAGGGAAAAATTTGTCCCCGTGTCATTCTCTAATGCAAACTCTGCTTTGTCTTCTGAAGAATGTGTAGACTGGTCCATATAGCACACAGAGACAGAACCATGTGCTACCCACAGCCAGCGGATAATAGAGGAATGGAAAGAACAGAGAGGAGAAAAGTGAGACACAAGTCCGAGGGTAAAGGTGGTCTCTCCAAGCTTTGCTGGTTCTGAAGACCTCCTAGTCTCTGTTTAGATGTGATACCACTGGTGAACCAACCTGGGGCTCCAAAGATATGCATGACAGGATCATTGAAACATTATTAACATTATTTCAAAGAACTGTAATTTCAACACGCATCTGATGCAGAGAGAGGAAAGTGAACAAAAAAAAAAGATGAGACGGAGATGGAGGAGAGGAAAGAATCCAGAGACAACCCTTAACATCATCAGTACTGAAGAACTGTCTTTGGCATTTCTCTTCCCTGCTTTGTATGTCTTTCCTTTTGCCACGTTTTAAGATACTTTGGCAACACAATGTGCAGTCTCCTGAATCTGATTTTAAAGAAACAAGGAAAGGGGAGCAGTGAGAGATAGAGAAAGGGGAACAAAGGAGAGAGGAGTTGGGAAACAGAAATGCAAATAGATGGAGAGGATAAACATGGACAAGGCACAGAAAGATGGAGGGGATGAGCAAGAGCCAGAGAAAGATGGAAAGAAAGGAGTGAAGAGAGAATAAGAGGGCAGAGTGAGAAAGGGAGATGAGAGAGGTCTCTTACAGGGCTGAAGTTGCTGTCCTTGGTGGTCAGAGGTGAGGGGCATCAAGGCTTGAACTGCAAGATCTCAGTCTGGGGATATGCAGGTTATCAGCAGTCGGAGGCATCAGGGGTTGGCTTCTCTCCATGGCCCTTATATATTCAGGGGCTGGTGCTACCAAACCTTCAGGGAGGACCCTTGCCCTGAGGAGGAGTGTCAGGTGTCACTCAGAAAGGTCAGAACAGAGGTCGAAGCTGCATAAGTACTTCTACACGGAAAGCAGGTGGGATCTCAAGCTCTGTGTGGGCTCCTTTCTGGGAATGACAGATGGGCACATTTTTCTAGCAAGGGGACCAGCTCCTATCTTAGAGAGAGCACTCACACACACTTTTCACAGAAATGTTATCCAACTTGAACCCCCTCACACACACACACAGTGATCCAGGAAAGGATCCCAGCTATGCTCGAGAGATACCCTCTAACACAAAGACCCATCCCTACCTAGGAGAGACTGCCTCATAAATGCATGTGGACACACATAGCTCCAGAAATGGGACCCCACCGTATCCCAGAGAGACCCCATTTGATACAGGCACAATGCTCCGTTAACAAGATCAAATCTCACTTTAGTGATGAGTCACTAACTCCAAGCCAGGCTCCCTGTCACTGTCACCACATGTGCAAGAAATGCAGGAGAGAATGACATTTTTTTCAACGTATGGGTGTGTCAACACATTGTATGACATGCCATTCTGGAGCAGTGATGGTAGGGATGGGGGAGAGTCTCCAGGGAAGAATTGGGAGGGGGCTCCTGAGCAGTGTACAGTATTCCCCCGAAATTCACGGGGATTCCGTTTCAGGAACACCTGCAAATTTTGAAAAACCGCAAATGCGGTTTAGCAGTTGATCAAAGGCAGCTGGGGCACTGGCGGATGCTGAAAATCATTTGCGGTATTTTCCAACCGCCTCTTCCTGGTACTAAAGTCAGGCTACACCAATCAGGAGTTGCTTTGATATGCCAGATAGCGTGTCAAAGCAGCGCCTGATTGGTGTAACCATGACTTTAGTACCAGGAAGAGGCGGTTGGAAAATACCGCAAATGATTTTCAGCATCCCCCAGTGCCCCAGCTGCCCTCTCCTGCCTTTGATCAACCGCTAAACCGCATTTGCGGTTTTTCAAAATTCACAGGTGTTTCAGAAACAGAACCCCCGCAAATATCTGTTTCCCAAAGACAGAAACCCTTCACACTAAGAGGGGAAGTTATCAATGTGGGCGTCCTATAAGGTGGGTTATTTTATCATTAACTCGTGTTATTTATTCACAGGAACCAGTGGAGAAGTGGCCTAGTGGTGTCAGAAAAGCAGGAGGTTTCTGAAAAGTTACCACAGGGATAACTGGCTTGTGGCAGTCAAGCGTTCATAGCAATGCCGCTTTTTGATCCTTCGATGGCGGCTCTTCCTATCATTGTGAAGCAGAATTCACCAAGCGTTGGATTGTTCATCCACTAATAGGGAACCTGAGCAGGGTTTAGACCGTCGTGAGACAGGTTAGTTTTACCCTACTGATGATGCGTTGTTGCGATAGTAATCTTGCTCAGCACCTTGAGGTTGCAGGTTCAAACCCAGCGCTGCTCCTTGTGACCCTGAGCAAGTCTCATAACACTCGATTGCCCCAGGTTCATTGCTCAGATTATGAGCCTACCAGGACAGATAGGGAGAAATACTTCACTACCTCAATATAAACCACATAAGCTATAAGCAGTGCGTAAATGCTAAAATAAATAAAAATAACTGGGGTAGAGTTACCAGATGTTCAGATATACCTTTCAAAACTCGGCACTTTGTCTGGGACCTCAGGACCGCATCGGGAGGGCATCTGGCATGCTTGGATGCAACGTGGTGATATCACATGCCTGCATGTGATGTCATCATGTCATATCTGTGCAAATGCCCTCCTGATGCAGCACGAGAACAGGTTGAGGAGTTGGGGCATGACTTGGGTGGAACTGAGTGGGCCTTGGGGCGGGGCTATGGGTCTGAATTCTACAATAGTAAAATCTGGTAACCCTAAACTGAGGTTAACAGTGAAATAACACATCTTTAATGCTAGCTCTCGTTGATAACTTCCCTCCTCATTTGCTTACCTGTATGCCCGATTTTCAGCAGATGTATTCCTGTAGGAAGTAGCACTGAATATGTGCCCTTTATCAATACATCTAATGTCAACGCTCACAAGAGACCTGCAGAGAGGTAAACCGTTAGATTTCCCAACTGCTTGGTTTGGTTGTCTTTAGGGTATTAAAGATTATGATTCTGCCGTTGCATGACCTCTAAAAAAGGCAGTGTAAGGATGTAAGGGGGTCTCCCTGAGGCAGGGGACGGTCCCATTGCTGGAGCACTGCGTGTTGGAGCTTATGGTAGGCGCAGGTCCCACTACAGGAGCACCGTCTATGGGTGCGTTAGGGGGTCTCTCTGAGGTAGGAGTGGGTCCCGTTGCTGGGGGGTCTCTTTAAGTCCCTGCCAATGTATTGTGCAGTGCTGAGCCTAAGTGCAGTATCTCTGCTATCCCAGGCATGCAGTTCAACCTAAGGTGTTAATCTCCCTCCTGGCGCAGTATACCCACATTCCCTCCCCCGCAGCCCCTCCGCCTTCCCACTTTCTGTTGTTCTCAGCACTTAAAAGCAGAGCAGCTGGTCCTTCCTGGCCATATCTCAACAGGTGGAAGCTCGTGTGCCAGCCAACAGAAGCTAGTGGACCAGTAATAACCTACAAAATATGCAGGGAGGGCAGGGGAGAGAAGTCGAGAGAATGAGAGAGGGATATATAGGGATGCGAGGTGTCAAGAAAATAATAGACCTACTGAAAGACAAAGGCGAAAGCATGGGACATACAGCTATTACTGACACTCTATTCTGGTCACCAGAACACAAAGCCGAGAGTCCTGTAAATCCAGTTTCCAGTCCCACTGCTACCACCAACTCACTGTTTAACCTGAAGACCCAACTTCCAGTACTGCCTTTAACGCACTGTGTGACCTGGATGGGCACTCAGAAATGGCCTAATGAGGCGTGGTAGGACAGGAATGAGGTACTTGAAAGGGTCTCAGCTTGGGTACAGCAGAACAGAATGAAAGTACATTGGCAGAACTAGGGTGAACTCTATCCTGGAATAGCAAGGGACCCTGAAAGGCAAGATTAAGGCACAGCAAGTGCCCTCTTCAATTAACTTTCAGACTATTAGACTTTGGAAGGGGGCTGTATCATACATACCTGTATAAATGGGCTCTTTGAAACCTGCCCACTTTTCCTGCAGGTAAATTATGCATTGTTCAAAAAATATCTCCCATCACTCTAACCACCGCCCAATGAGTTCCCATTCAACGACTTCGGAATCACTCATCCATATTATCCCTTTGTCTGTGATCAAGAATGTACTGTAACTCTTCTACACTACACCCGACTTAACTGATCGAGTGGACATGTATTACCTCTGCAAAATGCATTATCTTCTGCTATATGTATGATCTTCTGTGAAATTGTAATATCATAACTCTTCACTGTTCCTGTAACTTACTCCTATCCTGAAATGTAATTCTACTGGAATGTCCCAGATATTTTCTATATTGTAATCCGCCTAGAACCGCAAGGCACAGGCGGAATAGAAATCCGTAATGTAATGTAATGTAATGTAATTGTTTCAAGTTTTTATTAACATTTGATCAATCACCTATCCAAATCCTAAGAGATGTACAAGGAATTATTTTAATTAAAAAAAGGGAATTAAAATAAAATAATTCATAAATATATTAACTCAAGACACAACTAACATGATCCGAGAGGTAAAGGAGAAGAAATACAATTGGTTATAAGACAGGAGAAACATATAAGGGAAAAACAATACAATTCGGGAATAGAAGTCTAAAAAAGTCATTATCAAGGATGACTAATGATTAAGTAAGAATAAAAGTTTCTTTGAATTAAAAAAAAACATTTTAATTTATTTTTTGAAATGGTCTTCCATTTTTTTCTTCTCTGATATGGGCAGGGAGAGCATTCCATATTTGGGGTGCTGTTACTGAAAATTATCTTCAGATTTTGTAAGGTTGTCAGGATCTGTTCCTTGCCACCCCTCGGAAACAGCTGCCAAGGTGACCACCTAGTCTTGCCTAATAGTTGAGCAAGCCCTAGATTAAAGTGCATTGGCAGAGTAGAGGGGGGGGGGAAGGGGCCTGGATACTGGAGTAGCCATGGATGTAGTAGGGAAGGATTCAAGTGCTTTGGCAGACTACAAATTATCCAAAACACTGCTGTTAAATTAATACACGAAGGAAAAAATTTTGATCATGTCACACCATCTTCTATAATAAAAATAAAATAGAAAATAGAAAGAATGAAAGAAGATAAAACATTTAAAATAAAATAAAACAACTTTAAGAGATAGAAAAAAAGTCTCTGAGGTGGCTTGATAGCAAGTTCAGTCTGCAGAACCAGGTCAACCGGCTGCCACCAAAGAAGCAGGACCAGGAGCCACACCAATGAAGACCACCATGACACCAGTCACCGGACGGGCAAGGCAGGGCACCGCCCTGAAGTGAAGTCCCTTCGATGTGTCCAACTGCAGCTGCAGGAATGCAAGTCTGCCAAGAAGAGGGGGAGAGAGGGAAGGTCACAGGAGATCCTCCGATGCCGGCATCAATCCACCACTGGTGACCATGTTGGGGCTGTGCTGCATTGCACCAATGACTTCCCCCCCCCCTCTGCTGCTGGACAAGAGCCCTGAAAGGGAAAGCTGTGTTGAACCAGCTGATAGAATCCCCAGGAAGAGCAACAGATTGGCACCAGTTGACAGCCTTAGAATCAGAGAAAGCATCGATGCTGATGCGGGCAGCAACTTCATGCCAAAAAAGTGAAAAAAGTCCAGGGAAAGGGAAGGGGGAGGGCGGGGCAGGGAGGTGGGAAAGAAGGCGGGGCCGCTGCCTGGATCATTCGTATTTGAATTTAAATCACTTTTCATCTGAATACGAATAATATATTCAGGGCCAAATCGAACTGAATACAAGTAGGGCTTATAGCCCTAGTGCTAGAGCTGTCTGAAGGAGGGTTATCTTAGTCTGGTATGGTTCATCATATAATACAGACTGACTCTTCAGATCATCGGATTTTGTTTTTTTCTCGTTTGCATTATTCTTCCACCAGATTCTGTGGTACATTAGGAGTATGGTATAAACAACATTGGCTTACGTTGCCATTACAATTTGGAACAATCTACCTGTTTACATTAGGAGTGATATCAATTACTTAAGGTTTCGTTTACATATCCCTCTACAAAATCCTGTCGTTATAAGAAGTTCCTTGAGAGAACCCTCTGGTTTTAGGCCGCTATACTGAATGTATGGTTTGGAAAAATTATGTTAGAGGTTTCTTCTTACCTTGATTATAGAAAATTGTTAAAGACACAACTATTTGATAGGTTTGTAGCCTAATGCATCGCGTTTCAATCCTTTAATGAGTTCCTTTATATTCATAATTTGATGCATTTTATCTGTATTGTATGTACTAGCTCCATTTGTTGTGAACCGCCTAGAACCACCTTGATCTGGCGGTATATAAGAATAAAAATTATTAATATTCGTGTCATGATGATATTTCAATTATTGATGTAAATTGCCTTGAACCTTTTTGATATAGTGCGATTAATAAATTGCATATTAGATTAGATTAGAAACAGCAGGAGGGGCTTTTCTGCATATAGAGCTTTGTCTACTCTTTTCTGCCTGGGATGGAAGAGGGACTGAGACTGTGTTCATTTCAGGACCTGCCGATGACAGCCTTGTCTTCCTTTGGCTATATTCAGACTCAGACTGAGCTGGAATCAGGACAGAATGTCCAATTTTGTCATGGATAAGAGACCTGGTGTCCCCTGGGAAGGGAGGCTGTTGAGGGAAGGGAGCTGCCACATTCTCCTGTCAGATAAGACATGAAAGGATGAGTTGCACAGATTCTTTCTGGAAGTGTTCACTGTCCTGTCTCTAGTGGAGAATTGTCTATAATGGTTCAACTAAGAAATGGGCTAAGAATTTGAGGGAAGCCAGGGCCAAAGCCTCATTTCTGCTGCTGACTTCCATTATTGTCTTGGGCAAGTTACTTCACCCTCCATTGTCTGAGGTACAAACTGAGAGTATAAGCTCTCTGGGACAGTGATATTCCTACTGTTCCTGGGTTGTGACTCATGACAAACCTCAGGTTTGGAAAGGAGAGACACAAAACAGGGCACCAGTGCCCTTCCTGGGAAGAAAAATATAAAGGGTAACTGTTTCATGAGTTATTTAAGGACATTCTTGGGTGCCAGCAGATAGAGGAGGTGTAGAATGCGGCTGTTGATGTATCCTTAAGGCTAAGGGTGGTAGGGAAATCCAGCAGGAATATAGGCTTTCTTCTGCTGGGGATATGGTCCCCCAGTGGTTTGTGGGAAAAGACGCCCAGTAAGAAATGGTAGTCGAAGCTACTGAAGCATTTCATCAAAGTTGGAACTTGCATGCATTTCACTTCATACCATTTAATATACCACCAATACCCAAACTAGTTCTTGGTGGCTTACAGAACATTCAGACAAAACAAAGCATATAAAAAAGTTGTAATACATTCATATAGAAAAAACCCCTATAAAATACAATTAATATAACGGCTAAAACGACTAAGACACTAAAACAACGCAATCAACAAATGAAACGCATCAGAAATAACCTAACATGAACCTTCAATTACGCGGAGTGCTAATTTGATGAGGTTCTGACCATCCCAGAAGCCTTTGCATATCCTTTTGGAAATAGACGTATGTGATCCTTCCACCTCTGTTCATATTTCCACCCCATTAGGTGCAATGGTTGTATAGTTGACCAGAACAGGGTGGGATACTTCTAAAGTAAGTTTAGGGATGCCTCCCTCCAGGTACATAAGAACATAAGAATAGCCTTACTGGGTCAGACCAATGGTCCATCAAGCCCTACTGGCCTGTTCTCACGGTGGCCAATCCAGGTCACTAGTACCTAGCCAAAACCCAAGGAGTAGCAACATTCCAGAACCCCAAAGAGTATCAAGATTCCATGCCACCGATCCAGGGCAAGCAGAGGCCTCCCCCATGTCTTAATAACAGACTATGGATGGAGTCTGTGAAATACTGGAATAAGACCCAAGTCTCACAAAACCTATTTCAATCCCTCTAGAAGTTAAATGTCTTTTAGTTGTTCCAAGAACCTGGCAGGTTCATTTGTGTAAGACCTGTCATCGTATCTTTTTGGTGGAAGCCCCTGAAACCTTATCAGATGAGCTGTACTTAATGACTAGCATATTTGAATTTAGAGAACAGCTTAAAGCATTCCTTTTTCAGTATTATTTGATGCAAAATAGCTATGCTTTTCTAATTCAATGATGCAACATGTATTTCACACTTCGCAACATGTATTTCACAATTCTATGATGATGGAGGAAATTATTCGTAATTGTAAATCAGGAAACGTGTCAATTATGGGAGACTTCAACTAGCCGGGAGTAAACTGGAAATTGGGAACATCTAACTGCGGAAGAGAGATAAAATTCTTGGAAATGATCGGAGATTGCTTCCTAGAACAAATGGTAGTAGAACCGACAAGAGGAACTGCAATCCTGGACTTGGTTGTAAATGGCATTACTGGAAGGACAGCGGATGTAGAGGTTATGGCTCCGCTAGGGACAAGTGACCACAATATGATCAATTTTACCATTGGCATCGGAAAGGGGAAACCAATCAAGACTAAATCCACGGCCTTTAACTTCAAAAAGGGGAACTACAACAGCATGAGAACCATGGTTAGAAAACGGCTCAAGAAGGGCAAAGCAGAATACCAAACAATCGATCAAGCATGGTCTCTACTGAAAAACACCATCACAGAAGCACAGAATCTACACATTCCGAGGATATCCAAAGGAAAGCGAAAAAAGAACAAAGGTGAACCAGCTTGGTTATCCAGAGAGGTGAAAGAAGCAGTGAGAGAGAAGAGAAACTCATTTAAAAAATGGAAAAGGGAAAAAACAACGGAGGCCTGGAACTGTCACAAAATCGACCAGAGTGGTAAGAAACGCCAAAAAAGTCTATGAAGAAAAGATAGCACAAGAACCCAAAAACTTCAAGCCCTTTTTTAGATATATAAAAGGAAAGAAACCAGCAAGAGAGACAGTGGGGCCTCTAGACGACCAAGAAAAGAAGGGGTCAATTAAAGAGGACAAACAGATTGCCGATAGGTTAAATTCATTCTTTGCCTTGGTCTTCACAAATGAGGACATTTCATCAGTGCCAGACACAGGGAGGATATTAACCGGAGGCATAGAGGACAACCTCGAAACAGTAAATTTGATGTTGGACATGATATACGTTCAGATTGACAAACTAAAAAACGACAAATCCCCCGGACCAGACGGAATTCACCCGAGAGTATTAAAGGAACTTAAGGTGGAAATTGGTGAACTATTACAAACCGTAGCTAACATGTCAATTAGAACAGGGCAAATACCAGAAGACTGGAGGACAGCAAATGTCATCCGGAATTTCAAAAAAGGATCAAGAGGTGATCCAGGAAACTACCGACCTGTGAGCCTCACATTGGTTCCTGGGAAGATAATTGAAACACTTATTAAAGACAGCATTGTGCAACACTTGGAGGATCAAAACCTAATAAGGGCTAGTCAACACGGCTTCAGGAAAGGGAAGTCTTGTTTGACAAATTTACTACAATTCTTTGAGAAAGTGAACAAACATATGGATACTGGAGATCCAGTAGACATAGTTTACTTGGACTTCCAGAAAGCGTTTGACAAGGTCCCACATGCAAGGCTTATGAAGAAATTACTAAGCCACGGAATAGGAGGAGAAGTGCATAGATGGATCGGTAAATGGCTAGAGAACAGAATGCAGAGGGTTAGCATAAAAGGGAAATTCTCGGACTGGGTGAAAGTGACTAGTGGAGTGCCCCAGGGCTCGGTTCTTGGGCCTATTTTGTTCAATATTTTTATAAACGATCTTGAGGAGGAAACAACAAGTAATATAATAAAGTTCGCCGATGATACAAAATTATGTCGGGCAGTTGGCTCTCAAAGGGACTGCAAGGAGCTTCAGAAGGATCTGAGACAGCTGGAAACATGGGCGACAAAGTGGCATTAATAAATGCAAGGTGATGCATCTAGGAAAAAAGAATAAAGAACACGAGTACAGAATGTTTGGGGTAACATTAGCAAAATGCGAACACGAAAGGGATTTGGGGATACTGATTGACAGAACCTTGAAGCCATCGGCACAAAGTGTGGCTGCGGCGAAGAGAGCAAACAGGATGTTGGGCATAATTAGGAACGGGATCACGAGTAGATCGGAAGAAGTCATAATGCCGCTTTATAGAGCAATGGTCAGACCATACTTGGAGTACTGCGTCCAGCACTGGTCTCCTTATCTTAAGAAGGACATAACTCAGTTGGAGAAGGTGCAAAGGTGAGCCACGAAACTAGTCAAAGGAATGAAAAATTTGAGCTATGAAGAACGCCTCAGGAAACTGGGACTGTTCACACTCGAGAGGAGAAGACTGAGAGGCGATTTGATAGAGACTTTTAAAATATTAAAAGGATTTGATGAAATAGACCAAGAAGCAGCATTACTAAGATTTTCAGATGTGACACGGACAAGAGGTCATAGCCTGAAACTGGGTGGCAGCAGGTTCAGGACGAATGCCAGAAAGTTCTGTTTCTCACAACGAGTGGTGGGCACTTGGAATTCTCTTCCTGAGGGTGTTGTGGTGGAGACTACTCTTCGGGGTTTCAAGCACAAGTTGGATATACACCTTCTTGCAAATCATATTGAGGGATACGGTAATTTCAGGTTTTCATAATAGAGAACCTAAATGGGCCGCCGCGTGAGCGGATCGCCGGACTTGATGGACCTCGGTCTGATCCGGTGAAGGCATTTCTTATGTTCTTATATATCCACTTATTTTGTTCTTTTATATCTATTTCATTTATGAATGTTTATTTTGGTTTTACATTTATTTTTTATTTAATTTGAGTTTTATGCTGTATTTTTACCAGTTTTTAGCTTTATATATATATATATTTTAGTGATACTGATATTTGTATTTTTTTTTATGTATGTTTGTTGCAACCCAAAATAAAAAAGCCTACTCTACAAGAGAGGGGTCACAACATGTAAATGATGTTTATGGTTAACCTTGCATGCACTCTTGAGTGCTATATGCCTGATGAACTTTTGACTTTCTGCCAATAAGTTCCCATGAACTGATAGCCATCCCCAGCTATTTATTAAATCTCTAGAGATTCCTGCTGTATCTAACCAATATTAATCAAGTAGTGCAAAGATTGAAAGCCCGCAGGTTCCCAGAACTGAGAGCAGGTCTTTTCCTTCTTGTTTGTTGCAACCAACATTGAACTTCAGAGATGTCACATTACCAATTCCAGGTTAGAGATTTTGGGCCAGTCCTGGATTTCTGACCAACCCCCATCTGATGCAATTACCAGGATCAGGCACTACAAATCCCACAATGCTCTGGGATGTAAGTTCAAAACTAGGACTGACCCAAGAATCTCCAGCCTCGGTAACTTGGCATCTTTGGAACTTTGGACATAGCAGGCTAGAAGAGTTTAAAATAAATAAATGCATACATGCATAATCCCACCCATTATATAAAGAATTTTAGTTAATTCCCTTGGGCAAAGGCCTTGATAGCCCCTCACAGTTGCTATTTGGAGGAAATCCTTCCTGAGTCCTGCCATCTGTCCATTGTCATTCAATATCTTAACAATATAACACAATTCCTTTCGCTCCTCAGATCCTTTTTTTTTTTTTTTTAATAAACTTTGTTTAAGTCAACTTGAAACAAGGCACAATGTACACCCTCACCTTCTCTAAACCGCTGCTCCTCTCCCTCCCCACAAAGAGCACGCTGTTGACCTCTGTGAACAATAACTTCAACTAGAGGTACAGGGCAAGGGAAGGGGGTGCGCACATGGTGGGGAGGAATGGGAAGAGACTGGGGTAGAGAGAAGGAGGCTTGCCAGCGCCCTCCTTTCAGTATTCTCCCTTTAATAAAGGTAACAAATCAAAATAAAATAAACCAAAGAAGATAATAAGGTAATGCTGTCTTTATTAGACTAACATTTTTGACTAGCTTTAGAAGGCAGCACTTTCTATTTCAGGTATTTTTATTATCAATTTACCCTCCCTCTCTAGTCCTTCCAACCTTGCCCCTTCATCTAATACTGCCCCCCCCCCCCCTTCATCCACTCTAACACCCCCTCTCCCTTTTCCCCCTGTTTGATATCTCTTCCTTACAATAACATAGTAGATGACAGCAGAAGAAGGCCGGCATGGTCTGTCCACTCTGTCCAACACGATGGAATAAAACACTCATAATTGACCCTGATCTGTCTTTTGCCAGTTTCGGAACACAGATCCTAGAAACGCGCCTGACACTGTTGTTGATAGGAAGGAGGGATAGAGAAGAAAAAATACACAACTGAACTGAGCAGATCGGATGGTGATAAAAGAGAGATAGAGATAGAGGAGAGAGGAAGGTCATGGAACTCAAAGCTTTGGGGGGGGGGGGAGAGAGATGTGCCTCCTCCAGCAACTTCAAGGCCACTTGTGTTTTCTGTCCTGTCTGTATCTCTCTCTTGTTCACTACAACCTCTTCCTTCAGATAAAGACTTTTGTGCCCAGCCACAGGAATGTGGACAAGTTAATCCTAAAAAGAGAAGCACCCAACTGAGTGAGAGTATGGTGGGGGAGGGGGAGAGTTGCGAAGAAGCTCTTTTCCCTTTCATGGTAAGACTTCTTTCCCCCTTGTCTTTCATTTCCCATCACCTTGCTCTTGTCTTTCCCTTGGTAAAGTGATAGCTTAGAATAACTTTAATCAGCCCCCCCCTCCACACACACACACTCCAAGGCCAAAGGGATAGCGAGAAAAGTCAGGAGACAAATGAGACAGAGATGAAAACCAGAGGAGGGGGTAGGTGTGCAAATGTATTAGGGGTGGAGGCGAGGAGGGATGGCGCTAACAGACTCTGGATGCTCCAGCTGAGCTCTGGCTTAGAGGGGTATAAAAGGGCCAGAGCCTGAAACCCGGATACTACTGGCCCAGAGGCAGAGGTAAGTGGACCAGGGTGAAGTCTCGTACTCCCTTCCCTTCAGATTCCCATTCCTGGTCAGCCTGCTTGCTTAGCATCTGTTACGATACCATACACCCCTTCTCGTGCTTTGAGGTCACTTGACTCTAATAAGACTTGTTCTCCCATCTCCTAAACTCGCTCTCTATGTAACTACTTGAAAATCAGCTTCGGTTTTTTTTGTTTCCCCTTTTCTTTGGAATAATCTGCCACCTTTTATTCAAGCAGAACAATCATTTTTACAATTTAAATCCCCTTTTGAAAACATATTTTTTTAAAGATGGCTTTTAATTCTTCCCCCGGGGTTGACTGAACAGAACAGCAGACACATTTTAGATCATTTTAATTTCACTTTCTTTGTATGATTGTTTACGTGTTTGGTTCTTTACTTTTTTGATTTTGGCGTTCTATTCTCTGCATTTATGTGTAAATTGTAAGCCACTCTGACCCATTGCATTAGCGGGTTATCAAGTAAACGATAAACCTAACTCTTCTTCATCACAGCCTTCCTTCTCGCCCCCTCCCACAAATGCATCTTGGATAGCTTTGTGCAAACAAACCCACACTCCCACAAACCCACGGACAGATCCTCTCGCACGCACATCCTAATTCATTAATAGGTCATTGCCAAACATCGCAACGGGCTGCAATAATCTACCAAAAGCAGAAATGAAAGAATGATACATCCCGCATAGGACAAGAACATTAGTTGCTGATATAGTAACATAGTAGATGATGGCAGATAAAGACCCGAATGGTCCGTCCAGTCTGCCCAACCTTACCCACTCTTTAAATTACTGATTTAATTTCAATTTTTCTTCTTAGCTATTTCTGGGCAAGAACCCAAAGCTCTGCCCGGTACTGTGCTTAGATTCTTTCTACTGAAGTCTCCATCAAAGCCCTCCCCAGCCCATCCTCCACCAAACGGCCATATACAGACACAGACCGTGCTGGCCTTAATTTTTTCAGATCCTTTGTGTTCATCCAACGCTTTTTGAACTCTGTCACCACCTCCCTTGGTGCAAATCCCCTACAAAATCTTGACACTAATTCACCAAGTATGTTCTTTCGATGCACCTCAGCTCATACCCTTCATACCCTCACGCTCACTCAGGTCTTCCCAATAAACCCCATCAGCAGTTCCGTCTTTCCACCAAACCAGCATCTTCTATTTTCTGTCCTTGTCCCCATTCTTGTGAAATAATCTTCCTCTCAACCTTCAAACTGAATTATCCTCTTTTTTTTTTACATTTAAAGCATGATTAAAGACATACTTAAAACATATTTGTTCCATGAGGCTTCTGGGTCTTAGCCACCAAGTGCTGCCGTAGTGGGTGTTGGGCGCTACAGACTGTTGGGTTTAATTCTTGTGTTACTCTTTCGTTTCTGCTCTAACTCTTTTCTCTTTTGAATTATTGCAGTTCTTTTTCTTTTTTGTCATTTTTGATTGAAAACTGCTTCTATAATGTTACTCCTAAATTAAACTTAAAACGTGATTTTTTTTTTTCTCAATGCTATGATAAGTAACAGCTCTGCTTCCTTCGCTCTTGGTTCTGGTTATAACAACGGAGGCCGTTATGTCCTCACTTTAGTTAAGACTCTTTCTTGCTAATATTGCAATTTCATTCCCTGTTTTTAGGGGGGGGGTCTAGTTCATATGATATTTATTTTATTTATTTATTTAAAAATTTATATACCGCATATTGGCTATAGAAACATAGAAACATAGAAATTGACGGCAGAAAAGGGCCATAGCCCATTGAGTCTGCCCATACCAGTGACCCACTCCCTGATTCTTACTCTCCTAGAGATCCCACATGAATATCCCATTTCCTCTTGGTTATATGGTTTACAAATTGCATACACATTATTTTGAGCTCCCAAAATCAATAAAAAAAACTAACAGGTGTAACACAGGCAGACAAAATAGTCAGAAACATTTTTAACAAATTCTTAAACTTCATCCTCCCCACAGTGGATCTCAAAATACCAGGAAAGCATGAACAGACATCAGCAGGTCAAATTTCAATAATATTAAAACAGGAAAACATTGATAGTCAAATTCATTTCAGAATACTCCTGAAAATTGTATCATAAAATTCCAGAGACGCAGTAACAACCACAAGGAGGGATTTCCAATAGGAAGGCATTAACGAATAGATTGGTTAGATGGTTCTTACCGATGGGCAGTACATCAGATTTATAATAAAGATGGAACTTGGAGCAGGGGTCTGACAGACTTTGGAAACCCTCCTTCAGCTCTGATACAGGTTATAAGAATTTTTAAATAAAATAAATTCTTAAAAGTTGGCAGCTTGCACATACGGTCTAGCTGTGAATCTTTTATTTATTTATTTCGATTTCTATCCCGTTCTCCCAGAAGCTCAGAACGGGTTACAAGTAGACATTCACAGTCGTTTGAAAACAGACTAGTCATGACAACAAATAGGTTACAGTAGACAATAATAGAGCTTATTCTAGAGACCAGACTGGTCATAACATTCCTGGCATTTACCTGTTACATAGCTTGTAGCCTGCATGAAACTGGTAGCTCGGCTGTCACTTGTATTTATCTATTTCACGATATCATTTACAGTAACAGTCTCTAAGTCTCTTTCTGCTCTTCTCTCATTCTCTCCTCCCTCACTGTTCTACAGAAGTCCCGAAGATCCTCTATCTTGTGCAGACTGAGAATAAGGTAAAAGACAGACTGAATTAATAATTCAGTTTAAGATGGCTGTGGGCAAGGGAGGAAATACTGGCAGGATTAGGTATCAGTAGGAAGTGCTCTGGCCAGGTGAGAAGTGTTACTGAGAGTTCTGGGGGAGAAGAATCCCCAGGACAGTGGAAATGTCTCTCTAGTACCAGCAGGAGTCTCTCTTCGAAGATGAGGTGGGGGAAGAGGAGTCCCAAAACCAGGGGATGCAGAGACTGGGAATGCTTTTCTATCCAGTAGGAAGCGCCCTCATCAGGCAGGGGGGGGGGAGGCAGTCACAGCACAGGGGCAGAGGAGTCCCCAGGACATCATGCAGAAAATGTGAATGTCTCTCTCTCTGGCACCAGTAGCAGGCACTGTCGCATCCGTCTCATTGCTCTGTTTGTTTCTCCAGTTTCCATCATGGGAGACGCAGCCATGGCAGAGTTTGGCGCAGCTGCCTCCTTTCTGCGGAAGTCGGATATGGAGAGGCTGGAGGCACAGACCCGGTTCTTTGATATTAAAACGGAGTGTTTCGTCCCAGATGATAAGGAGGAATACGTGAAGGGGAAGATCACCAACCGGGAGGGCGACAAGGCCACCGTGGACACCGCGAACGGGAAGGTGAGACGGTGGTACTGGGGTGCCCAGCATTAGCGCTACTGCTAAGTAAACCAAGAAACCACCTAGGGCATCAGAATTTGGAGGGCGGCAAAAGAGCAACAGCATAGTTGACAGGGATTATCATACACCAGCCCTGCTTGAATGCTGTTGAATGCCAATCCTTTCTTTGAAAATGCTTAACATGCCAATCATTTGACCACTCCCTGACTTTTTTAAATCTGATCCTCCTCCCGGCACCCTGCACTGATGTCATGGAACCGCATGTAATCACGTAGCACTCGCCTATGATGTCACAGAACAGCATAAGATGTCAGAGCCCTTGTCTATGATATCACCTGCATGAGTGATGTCAAGTCTGGGTGTTTCTGCGTCCTTTGCTTGTTTTTTTAAAATTCCTTTTCTCTGCCTTATGCTTTTGCAGACGGTGACTGTGAAAGAAATTGACATCCATCAGCAGAACCCCCCAAAGTTTGACAAGATCGAGGATATGGCCATGTTGACCTTTCTGCATGAGCCGGCTGTGCTGTTTAACCTCAAAGAGCGTTATGCAGCCTGGATGATCTATGTAAGTGTTATACTACGCCCCAGGAGTGCTCCCTGTCTGAGCTGTGATCTGTATGCCACTGCCACTTCCCTGCCCACTGACACCCCAGTGCCAGCATCAGCACACAGCTCTGGACAGAGGAGCAGGCTCTGTTGTGCTAATGCTATCCTGTCCCCAACCAGTGCTTCATCATCAAAGCTGAACTCTGTCCGTATCTCTCCATCCCTTCCACAGACTTACTCGGGGCTTTTCTGTGTGACCGTGAACCCCTACAAGTGGCTGCCTGTGTACAATGCAGAGGTGGTCTCTGCTTACAGAGGCAAGAAGAGGACTGAGGCCCCTCCCCACATCTTCTCCATCTCTGACAACGCATACCAGTACATGCTAACAGGTACGGGACATTCCCTTTCCCCCCAGTACACCTGGCCATTACATACTAACATTTAAGGGACACCTCTCATACCTGCTTCCCCAGTACATGCTACGAGGTAAGGGACCTTGTCTTAATTCCGCTTCCTCCTACAACAATTCCTCTAACCTTCACCTTAGTTCATTCCAAGGGTAACGTCATGGTTTTAATAATGACGACAGGCAGGTTCCCTTGAAATCTCAAAGAACTTGCCTACACCTCGCAATTCGAACCACATGATTGCTGCATCAGCTCCCGAGGCAGGAATACGGGTGGAGGACTTCCACAGACCTCTGGGGACATTACCTGCAAAGCATCCTTGCCAGCTATCCCTGCCATCCTATCCTATCTCTCACATCTGCCGCCACGGCATGTTTCCTCTTCCTCTCACATACAATCCACCATTGCATGCTCAAATGGACTAGCAGATCCTTTCAATAATCAAGTCTATTAATTCAGTCTATAATAATTTGTTGTTTTCTTTAATAGATCGTGAAAACCAATCTATTCTCATCACGTGAGTATCAAATTCAGTAATGGTATTAATGTATCCAATGTGTGCAGCCCACTTCTGTACTCAGTGCAGAGAAATATCCATGGGTGGGCATGGGCAGACCTAGCTCCCCTCCCCCCGCACACACACTTTGAAGTCAGGCCCACCTAGTCAGTAGCAGCACAGGCCGAAGAAAGGACAGCTGGAGGTGGTATCAACATCTGTACTGCATAACGCCCAGTGATGGGGGGGGCTGAGTCTATGCGGTCCCTGATATCACTCCAGGTGAGAATACAGAGTCCCCCGCAAATCAGTGAAGCGGTTTCTAGACTCCATTTTTATTTAGTGATGAGGCGAAAAGGAACCCAGTCTATGCTGTACTTTCAGGAGCCACTAAAGGGACAGTATGAATAGGGTTGCCAGATTTTACGTTCATAAAATGCAAACCCCTAGACACGCCCCCAGGCCCGCCTATCCCCAACCCCTTACGCCCCAATTCTGCCTCTAATCCCGCCCCTGCTGCTTGCTCTGCTCTCACCCGACACAATTTCGGGGGAAGCTTTTCAAAACCCAGACAAAAGTGCCTGGTTTTAAAAAATCGTCCGGACCCCCGGACATGTCCTCGAAAGGAGGACATGTTCAGGGAAATCCAGACATCTGAAGCTGTATCATTCTCCAGTTGGACTGGATTTGGGGTTTGCTACTTGTCCTGACTTCTTGTGATGTTTGCTTTTTCTTTTGATTTGGGTTTGGACTATTTGTATTGATTTGTGCTTGATTTGTGATTGCATATTTTATTTTTATGCTGTTGCACTCTAGTTTTGATGGGCGAGGAGAAAGATGGTCTAGGAAATGAGTTAAACAATTGCCCCTTTCCTCTTTTTCACCTCTCTTTTCCCACTCCTCCTTCTTTTCTTCATTCCTAGTGGAGAATCCGGAGCTGGGAAGACTGTTAACACGAAACGTGTCATCCAGTATTTTGCCAGTATTGCTGCCATCGGGGACCGCAAGAAAGAGGCTGCCAATGCCAACAAGGTTAGAAAGGAGTGACGGGAAAAGAGGGTGTGAAGAAAGGGGCGAGGAGGAGGAGGGAGAGAAACAGGAAAGGTTTAAGGAGAGAGCTCAGGAGGGAAGAAAATCAAAGAGAGGATAGAGTCAAAGAACAAGAGAGAAGGGAGGAAGTAGAAGGGGAAGCGATGATAATCCCAAATTACCCTTTTTCCTCAGGGGACACTTGAAGATCAAATCATTCAGGCCAACCCTGCTCTGGAAGCTTTTGGAAATGCAAAGACTCTCCGAAATGACAACTCCTCTCGATTTGTGAGTTCCCCTAACACTTGCCCATTTATGAAAAGCAACCAAGCCCTTGAAGTTACTCTTTGCCTAGCTCATCCCGCCTCCTTTCTTTCTCTGTCTCTGCTTTTCTTTCTTCGCAGGGTAAATTTATCCGAATCCATTTCGCAGCCTCTGGAAAGTTGGCATCTGCTGATATAGAGACCTGTGAGTGCCTTGATACAGTTTTTCTTCGGGCTAGATCCTTTGAACCCCTCAAAGTCATGAAAATGAGCTCTTCCTTACACGGACTCTTTTTGGGGGGCAGGGGGAGCTTGTTGATTCTGATTCAACACATCGTTTTCAGGGCTTTTCATAGAATTAGGGGATAATGTGTACAACGCTGCATAAAATCTAGTAGCGCTTCAGAAATGATAAGTCATAGCAGCATAACTAGAGCCAATGATTAGTCATCAATGCCAATTAGCAGCTAATTATATTAAATTACACATGTAATTAACAGTCATCTAGACCTTGCATGCACATCAAAAAAATCCATGCATGGCACTGCAATTTGGTGTCGTTTATAGTATCGTGCATAACGATGGGATTGGCACCCAGCTTTGGGTGTAAGAACATAAGAATTGACATACTGGGACAAACCAAAAGTCCATCAAGTCCAGTATAGTGTTTCCAACAGTGGCCAATCCAGGTCCCAAGTTCCTGCAGAAACCCAAAGAGTAGCAACATTCCAGAGCTGAGATGGTGATGTCATAATGCCTCATTCCACCAATGCCTAAGAGCCAACCGCATCAGAGATGTCACATTGGCTTGATTGTCCTATACTAAGAGTTGCCATACTGGGACAGACCGAAGGTCAATCAAGCCCAATATCCTGTTTCCTGTGTGCAGGGAGCTCGGGGGTGCTGAAGTAGTCGCGGGTCTTAGGCTCCACTGGCCCCTGCCCCTTCTGAAGTCAAGTTCGTGTTCTGGGGTGGAGGGCCAGCAGAGCCAACGGCCGCACTCAAGCAGCCTGCAACTCCTTGACTGATGCATGCACTTTCCTACTGCCTGAAGGAGGGGGGTGCTGCATCCAGTGGAAGGGGGTGCTCCTCCCTGGGTTCCCGCCCCACCAGGTACACCACTGTTGCATGCTACAGTCTTTGTACGCTTATCTCTATAGCATAACGCTTAGTAAGATGTGCACGCCAATCCAAAGTGTTGCCAATTAACACATTAGTTGATTGTGAGCCCCAATAAGTGGTACTAATTGGGTCATTACTCAATTAGATTGCGCAGGTAAATTGAACGCACGTTCAAATTTGTGCACACAATTTTGAGTGTTGCATAGAGAATCTGGAGGCATGTAGAAAAATGCATATGCCAACCGTGCAGGATGGCTGGCACTTCTCTCTCTTTGCAGGGGGTGAGAACTGGCACCCCGAGGAGTGGAAAATTAAAAACCAGATCCTCGGCACAGGCACTGAGCGACCATCTTAGATACCTACCATTAATGATTTCCCTTCTCTTTTCTTAGATCTCCTGGAGAAGTCGCGGGTCATTTTTCAGCTGAAATCTGAAAGGAATTATCACATCTTCTACCAGATCTTGTCTAACAAGAAGCCGGAATTACTGGGTAAACATTCCTTTGATGCATCCCTCAGGGTTCGCCTCTGTCCCCACTGCTCTTTAATGTTTATATGTCCTCTTTGGGTGCCCAATTATCACACTTGGGGATACAATTGTTTACAATCGTCGTCCCATTTGCTAAATCACTTTCAGAAATAATTCCCATGGCAACGAAAGCATTAGGACTAACAGAACAGTGAATGACTGAATTTAAATGAAAACTAAATTCAGAAAAGACTAAGGGCGCCTTTTACTAAGATGCGCTAGCATTTTTAGCACGTGCTACAATGCCCGCACTACACGGAAAATACTAACGCAAGCTCTATGGAGGCATTAGCATGTAGCACGCGTGGCCATGTAGCGCGCTCTAAGGGTGCACTAAAATCGCTAACGCACCTTGGTAAAAGGAGCCCTAAGTTCTTCATGGCCTCTCCATGCCCATTTGATACTGATACACCTTTGATATTAACACAGAAACATAGAAACATAGAAATAGACGGCAGATAAGGGCCACGGCCCATCTAGTCTGCCCACCCCAATGACCCTCCCCTACCTTTCTCTGTGAATAGATCCCACATGTCTATCCCATTTGGCCTTAAAATCAGGCACGCTGCTGGCCTCAATCACCTGACGTGGAAGACTATTCCAGCGGTCAACCACCCTTTCGGTGAAAAAGAATTTCCTGCTACCCTGTTCAAACAACTATAAAGATTCTGGGTGTAATATTGGATCAGGGTTTAACTATGAAGAACCAGTTAGATTCCTTGGTTAAAAAGTTTTCTCACCCTTTGGAAATTGTGACCTATTAGGGCCTATTTTGATGTAAGGTAAGGTCTGGGGAGGTCCAGGACGCAGGGATGGATCAGAGGCAGCCTTTAAAAATTAGGAGGCAAAAAATTGCACATAACCAAATTCATGAGTTCTAAAACTGCAAATTTGGACTTTCTCTCACTTTTTGGATTCAATTTATTTACTTGAGAAAGTTTTTTTCTTCCTTTTTTTGGTGTTGTCTCAGTGTTTGTAAGTCTATTGAAATACAGTGCTAACCTTTCTCTCCCTCTCATGTTCCTCCCCTCCCCTTTCACCCTGCCCTGCAGAAATGATGCTGGTCACCACTAACCCTTACGATTACGCCTACATCTCTCAGGGAGAGGTGACTGTTGCCTCCATCGATGACGCTGAGGAGCTGGTAGCTACTGATGTAAGAAAGCACGAAGATTCCCATTCTGCGTCTTTTGTGAATATCATAATTTCAGCATCCATCTATCACAGACCTCCTCTGGCCAGTGACAAAGATTTCCTGTGTCATGGAAAAATAACACTGGGAACCATGTCTGTGCTTACACTATCCCCCTTAATTCTGCAAATCGGTGTACACACAGTTAACATACAAAGTAGAGAATGACACGGTGACAAAATTCATGACCGTTCCCGTCCCCACGGATAACCGCGGGAAACCATCTTCATGTCATTCTTTAAGGAAAGAGGGAAGAATGAGAGTATGAATGGCCACAACCACTGACCCGCAAGCTTTGCTTTGAAGAATGCTGTGTAGAAGGACTGAGGTTGAAATAGACACTAGAAAATGACATGGGTTTATTTCCCGCAGTTATCCGCGGGGACGGGAACGGTGATGAATTTTGTCACCGTGTCATTCTCTAAAGTTGTGCATGCAAATTATAGAATCGGGTGTGGTGCAGTGGTTAGAGCTACAACCTTGGCGCCCTGAGGTTGTGGATTCAAATCCCACACTGCTCTTTGTGACCCTGGGCAAGCCACTTAATCCCCACCAGGACAGATAGGGGAAAATGCTTGTGTACCTGAATAATTTGTAATCCGCATAGAATTGTAGGATATGCGGAATATAAATTATAAAAAGAATTTGGTGGAAACAAATAATTAACTATAATTTGTATTAATAAACGCTAATTTACAGCTGCCTGCATAAATGCCCTTAAGGATTCTGCAAATTGTGCGCACAAAATCCATAGCGCACAACTGCAATGAGTGTGTGGACCTGGGAGGGGCGAGGGGGGCCCAGTGCGTACGCACATGGGTTTCAAAATATTATCAGTTATGCACCTAACAACGTAAGCACTCATGCCTGAACATAAAAAGTTGCCTCCACTGGGTCAGACCAGAGGTCCATCGCGCCCAGCGGTCCGCTCCCACGGCGGCCCATCAGGTCTATGACCTGTGAAGTGGTTCCTGACCATTTATAGGCGTGGGACTTAGGAGCGTTAGTATTCTCAAATGGCCCATCATCCTGATTTTTGAGAATTGTGTATTAAGCTCTCGGTGCTCTCTGTGTATTCCCTCTTTTCAGAGTGCCTTCGATGTTCTGGGTTTTACCCCTGAGGAGAAGGCCGGGGTTTATAAATTGACCGGCGCCATTATGCATTACGGGAACATGAAGTTCAAGCAGAAGCAAAGAGAAGAACAAGCTGAGCCCGACGGGACTGAAGGTCTGTGCTCCTGCCTTATATAACACAACAATGCCCAATCTTGCCGAACTGCGGAACCTCCAGCCGCAGGGATTCAGCACCGTGTGCTTCCTGCTTTCAGATGCTGACAAGTCAGCTTACCTGATGGGTTTGAACTCGGCTGACCTTCTGAAGGGCCTGTGCCACCCCAGGGTCAAGGTGGGCAATGAGTGGGTCACCAAGGGACAGAATGTCCAGCAGGTAAGCCTGGCACGGAGTACCACTCAGACTCGCTAGTGGGTACCACTCAGACTCGTTCTACAATTTCTGCCTCTTTTCTATCTTTCAAACTCATCTTCTTTCTCTCTTTAATTTTATAAAATTTCATTTTTTCACATTTCTTTTCTGCTTCAATCCCTCAGGTGTACTTCTCCCTGGGCGCTCTCTCCAAATCTGTGTATGAGAAAATGTTCCTATGGATGGTAGTAAGGATTAACTCCTCACTGGACACCAAGCAGCCACGCCAGTACTTCATTGGTGTCCTGGACATAGCAGGCTTCGAAATCTTTGATGTAAGACACAATCTTCTCTCAACTCTGGTGGAGGAATTCTTGCTTTGGGGAAAGGGAGAGGAAGGGCTCTAGGGAATACCAGAAGAGTTCTAGATAGGGTTACCATTTTTCAGGCCGCAAAAATGCAGACATATGGCCCCTGCTCCGTTCTACCCAGCTCCGCCCTGTTCTGCCTCCGACCCCGCCCCATTCTACCCCGGCGACACCCAGTTCAGCTTCCAGCCCTGCTCCCACAAACCTCCTCTCGTCTCTCCCGAGAAGCTCCAGCCATGTCTGGAGGGCCTGGAGCGTGCACAGATGTGCATGACGTCATCTGCGCATGCTCAGATGCCCTCCAGATGTGGCCAGAGCTCATCGGGCATTCCAAAACCCGGACAAATGCCAGGTTTTGGAAAGTCCATCTGGGAGCCCAGACAGTCCTCTTAAAAGAGTCGAGGTATTCTCGCCGTAGGGAAGGAAAGGTTAGAGGAATACTGGCTCTAAGGGAGAAGTAGGGAATGGTGGAGGAGGAGCGCTGTCTGTGGAGAGAGGGAGCCATAGGGGATGATGGAGGAGTGCTGTCAATAGGGCAGTGATGTTCACAATGAATATGCATGAGATTGATTTGCATACCAAGAGAGTAGTGTAAATACAAATCTGTCTTACTACTACTATTATTAATTATTTCTAGAGCGCTACTAGATGTACGCAGCACTGTTAGTCCCTGCTCAAATGAGCTTACAATCGAAACAATCAAGTCAGGGTAGGGGATGGTTCAACTGCTGGCTAGGGTGGTGAGCAGAGGGCAGAGGGGAGTAGGGTTACGAGTTGAAGGCTATTTCATAAAGGTGGGTTTTCAGCCTACTTTTGAATAAGGGGGTGTGGCAAACGGACTCAGGCAGCAAGATGAAAGGAGCAAAGTCTGGAACTGGATATGGAGGAGAAGGGTACAGATAAAACATAAAATATCTTGAGCATATTATTGTGGATTTCCTGAAAAACTGACTGGCTGGTTCCCCCTGGGCTAGGGTTACAAGATGTCCGGATTTCCCCGGACAAGTCCTCCTTTTCAAGGATATGTCCGGGGGTCTGGACGGCTTTTCAAAACCCGGCACTTTGTCTGGGATTTGAAAAACTTCCTTGAAATTGCGTTGGGCAGGATGCCACGCAATGATGTCACTTGCACGTGATATAATCGCAATCAAGCATGTGCAGATGCCCTCCTGCCTGATGAGAGCAGGCAATGGGCTAGAGTGGGATGGGGGGAGCAGGACTGGGGCATAATAGGGCGGGGGGCGTAACAGGGGGGGATGTGTGGAACTGAGCGGGCCTGGGGGCCGGGTCTAGGGGGGTCTGGGCAGGTTTGATAATCTCTATCATAGAGGATGGTAGAGCAAAGGTGGGAGTGCCTCTGAGTTGACCCCTTTTCTCTCCTGTGCCCACTTCCTCTGTTCCCCCCTCCCCTACATACAAATAACAGTTCAACAGCTTCGAACAGCTCTGCATCAATTTCACCAATGAGAAACTGCAACAGTTCTTCAATCATCACATGTTCGTGCTGGAGCAGGAGGAGTACAAGAAAGAAGGCATTGAGTGGGAATTCATTGATTTCGGCATGGACCTGCAGGCCTGTATTGACCTCATAGAGAAGGTGTGTCTTAAGAGGGTCTCTTACCCATGGCAGTGTTGGATCCCATTGCTGGAATCATATATGTGTGTGTGTGTGTTGATGTGTAGAACTGCTGAAGAGGGTTCTCTTTGGGGCAGTTTTGTGATCTTCATAGTTGGCGGTGTGTGTTTGTATGGGGAGATGGGTCTCTGGGCAGGGTATGGTAGTATTTCTAGACCAGTGTATATGTGGCGGGTGGATAATAATTTTGACTTAGAAGTTTGATAATATAAAATAATATCTAACTTAGTAACATGGTAAATGATGGCAGCTAAAGTCCTGAACGGTCCATCCAGTCTGCCCATTAGTTATTCTCATTAAAAATATATGATTAAATGAACTTGTCTCTTCTTTGATATTTATGGCCCGTAGACTAAAGTCCACCTGGTATTGTCCTAGGTTCCAACTGCTGAATTAGTCATCTAAACTCACGCCAGCCTACCCAACCATCCCGTTGTTTATAGGATATCTACCGTAAAGTCTGGCCAGTAATGTCCTCATGTTCCGATCCAGTCCCATAGCTTTGTCCGCCTTCAGTTTTTCAAGTTGTTCATAAACACTTTCTTCCATGAACGGCACGGTATCCACTCCATTCTCAGGTGTAACTTTGCTAACCAATTGCAGTCTTTCTCCAGGTTTTTCTTCTGTGAACACTGAACAGAAGTATTTGTTTAGTATTTGTTTGCTTTTTCATCATCACTCTCCACACAGTAGTTCATACCTTCTTTCAGTCTCGTTATTCCATTTTTTGTCTTCCTCCTTTCTTTAATATACCTGAAAAAATTTTGTCTCCCTTTTTTATATTTCAAGCCATTTGCTCTTCTGTTTGCGCTTTTGCCAGACGTATCTCTCTCTTGGCTTCTTTCAGTTTCAACCGATATTCAACAGCCTCCTATGAGGAACTGTATCAAAGGCTTTGCTGAAATCCAAATAAATTACATCTAGCATATGTCCTCGATCCAGCTCTCTGGTCACCCAATCAAAAAATTCAATCAGGTTCGTTTGGCACGATTTACCTTTTGTAAAGCCATGTTGCCTCGGATCCTGTAACCCATTAGATTCAAGGATAGTGTATTTCCTTGAATCTAATGGGTTACAGGATCCGAGGCAACATGGCTTTACAAAAGGTAAATCGTGCCAAACGAACCTGATTGAATTTTTTGATTGGGTGACCAGAGAGCTGGATCGAGGACATATGCTAGATGTAATTTATTTGGATTTCAGCAAAGCCTTTGATACAGTTCCTCATAGGAGGCTGTTGAACAAACTTGAAGGGCTAAAGTTAGGACCCAAAGTGGTGAACTGGGTCAGAAACTGGCTGTCGGACAGACGCCAGAGGGTGGTGGTTAATGGAAGTCGCTCGAAGGAAGGAAAGGTGACTAGTGGAGTCCCTCAGGGTTCGGTGCTGGGGCCAATCCTGTTCAATATGTATGTAAGTGACATTGCTGAAGGGTTAGAAGGAAAAGTGTGCCTTTTTGCAGATGATACCAAGATTTGTAACAGAGTAGACACCGAAGAGGGAGTGGAAAATATGAAAAAGGATCTGCAAAAGTTAGAGGAATGGTCTAATGCCTGGCAACTAAAATTCAATGCAAAGAAATGCAGAGTAATGCATTTGGGGATTAATAATAGGAAGGAACCGTATATGCTGGGAGGAGAGAAGCTGATATGCACGGACGGGGAGAGGGACCTCGGGGTGATAGTGTCCGAAGATCTAAAGGCGAAAAAACAGTGTGACAAGGCAGTGGCTGCTGCCAGAAGGATTCTGGGCTGTATAAAGAGAGGCGTAGTCAGTAGAAGAAAGAAGGTGTTGATGCCCCTGTACAGGTCATTGGTGAGGCCCCACTTGGAGTATTGTGTTCAGTTTTGGAGACCGTATCTGGCGAAAGACGTAAGAAGACTTGAGGCGGTCCAGAGGAGGGCGACGAAAATGATAGGAGGCTTGCACCAGAAGACATATGAGGAGAGACTGGAAGCCCTGAATATGTATACCCTAGAGGAAAGGAGAGACAGGGGAGATATGATTCAGACGTTCAAATACTTAAAGGGTATTAACGTAGAACAAAATCTTTTCCAGAGAAAGGAAAATGGTAAAACCAGAGGACATAATTTGAGGTTGAGGGGTGGTAGATTCAGGGGCAATGTTAGGAAATTCTACTTTACGGAGAGGGTGGTGGATGCCTGGAATGAGCTCCCGGGAGAGGTGGTGGAGAGTAAAACTGTGACTGAGTTCAAAGAAGCGTGGGATGAACACAGAAGATTTAGAATCAGAAAATAATATTAAAGATTGAACTAGGCCAGTTACTGGGCAGACTTGTACGGTCTGTGTCTGTGTATGGCCGTTTGGAGGAGGATGGGCAGGGGAGGGCTTCAATGGCTGGGAGGGTGTAGATGGGCTGGAGTAAGTCTTAACAGAGATTTCGGCAGTTGGAACCCAAGCACAGTACCGGGTAAAGCTTTGGATTCTCGCCCAGAAATAGCTAAGAAGAAAAAAAAAAAAAAAAAAATTTTTTTAAATTGAATCAGGTTGGGCAGACTGGATGGACCATTCGGGTCTTTATCTGCTGTCATCTACTATGTTACTATGTTATATTCCTTTAAGAACATAAGAATTGCCATACTGGGACAAACCGAAGGTGTATCAAGACCAGAATCCTGTTTCCAACAGTGGCCAACCCAGGTCCCAAGGACCTAGCTAGATCCCAAGTAGTAAAACAGATTTTATGCTGCTTATCCTAGGAGTAAACAGTGGATTTCCCCAGGACATCTCAACAATGGCCTATGGACTTCTCTTTTAGGAAATTATCCAAACATTTTTTTAAAACCCTGCTAAGCAATCTGATTTCATCACATTCTCTGGCAATGAATTCCAGAGTTCAATTACACGTTGAGAGGAGAAATATTTTATCTAGTTTGTGTTAAATCTACTACTTGTAGCTTCATCGCATGTCCCCCCTAGTCCTAGTATTTTTGGAAAGAGTGAACAAGCGATTCACATCTACCCTTTCCACTTTCTGTACTCCTCTTCTAGAGTTTTTATTATATTTCACAAACGCCAACTCTTTTGCCTTTATTTTTTCCACCACTAGTATGGTAAACCACATCAGTTTCCTTTTTCTCTTATTTTTATTTATTTTCCTCACATAAAGATCAATAGCTCTTTTTATTGCACCTTTCAACTTGAACCACTGTTTTTTCACTTCTCTTATGTTTTCACATCTGATCAGGCCTTTCTTCAGCTACTCCCCCATGCTACTAAAGTCTACATGTTTGAAATCCAGGACTTTGAGGGTTTTGTGGCCATCCTCCACTTTGGCTGATATATCAAACCAAATTGTATGATGATCGCTACTTCCCAGGTGGGCCCCCACTTGGACATTAGAGACACTTTCCCCATTTGTGAGCACTAGATCCAGTATCACACCACTTTTACAAACTGCTCATTGGCTACCAATCACACACAGAATACCTTTTAAAATCATATTGTTAACATTCAAAATTCGCCCTTATTTTTGGACCGTTTTTTGATACCATATTCTTCATCTAGGACACTCAGATCAACACAACAACATCTATTAACTATTCCGTCTTTAAAAATAATAGGGACCAGGAGATCCACTATCTTTTCAGTCATAGCACCCCAGCTCTGGAATAATTTACCACTATTTTTACGTAATGAACCTTCTTTAGAAAAATTCAAGCGCTCCCTTAAAAGCTTTTTGTACAAGGACGCTTTCAATGCATAGAAAACATTACCTACAAGTACTAAATCCTAGTTTTTAATGAGTATTATGTGTAGGTCACCAAAATATTCTTTATTTTACTTATATTCTGGATTTGAGATCCTACCATATATGTTTTACACGACCCCACCATATGTGTTTTTCCTTAAATGTTTCTTTTTCTTTTCTTAAAAATTATAGTTCACCCCCTTTGCCTTATAATAGAATGCCAAAATTTGTCTATATTATCTTGTTTTGTCCTCCCCAATTTGTTAATTGTTATTTTAAAAACAATTGTTATACGCATTGAAATATATGATATTGCGTAGATAACAAATCCCAATAAACTTGAACTTGAACATTTGTCTGAGCAGAGCTCCTTGAAGGGCATCCACTATCTCTCTACTTTTTCCTGATTTCCAATCAGCATCTGTCAGGTTGAAATCCCCAGCTTTTGTATATCTGCAACAAGATCTTCATCAATTTGTCACTCTTGAGTTGGAGGTCTGTAGACAACACCCACATAGATATAAGTCCCTTCTTTTCTTTTCCCCAGGCTCCCTGCATTTCGGTCGTTTGGATATCAGTCTTCACATAGAGAGCTTCTCCGCCTCCCTTTTGACTATCACTGTTCTTCCTAAAAAGTTTATAGCCCAGTACATTTGCATCCCATTCATGGGAATTACTGAACCAAGTCTCCGCGATCGCTACGATATCCAAGGCTGCTTCTAACACAGGAGTGTCAAACTCAATTACATAAGGGGCCGAAATCTAAAACACAGGCCGAATTTGTTCATGGGCCAAATTTTTTATTAAGATACTTACAAAGCCACGTTAGCAGCTGCTGCGTGGCAACAACCCCGAAGCCCTTTAAATCTCTATGGGCTTCAGGGCTGTTGCTGCGCGGCTTTGTTTAACAGGCCCTCAGTCTTAGTAGAAGTATATGGTTACAATCTCTCAACCCCACGCTGGCTCTGTGATGTAAACAAAATAAATAAAAAAGACTTTTCCTCTCTTTTAGGTCCTAGTTCACGCTTGCTGTCTAACACCAGCTCTGACAGGGTACACATTTCAAATCTGACATATTGTAATCACAAAACAGAAAATAAAATTATTTTTTTCTACCTTTTGTTGTCCGGTCATTATTCAAATCATGTTGGTCCCAGGCTCTGGTTTCTGTTTGTCATTTTCTTCTTTCTCCGTGCTCACCATCCATCTTCCATCTCTGTCCTCCCCTTCCATTTCCCTTCCCTTCCCGGAGGTCTGGCATCTTTCCTTTTTTTCATCTCCATCCCCCAGCTGCAGCGATGGACCCCACCATCTCTCATTTTCTCAACTACCCTTTCATCCAGCATCTCTCCCTCCTTACCCACCACCCCAGGGTCCACCATCTCTCCTTTCCTCTTCACAAATACCCTCCTATCCAGTATCTCTGTCCCCCCTCCATACCATCCCATGTGTCCGACTTCTCTCCCTTTGTTCCTTCCCTCCATGTATCCCATTGTCCACCATCTCTCTCCCTCTCCTCTGCTTTTAGACCCATTATTTCTTCTCCTCCCCCCCCCCCCGTCTGGCATATGCATGTCTCTTTGGACTCCCCCTTCCCTCCCTCTGTGTACTTCTATGCCAGGGTCAAGGCCCCCACCCCACCCCGAAGGCCTGCATGTTTTATGCCTTCTTTCTAGTGTTCTCCAGCTTCCTGGTCTCACCTTCAAAGCAGCCTGCAGAGGATCAACAGTCGGCTGTAGCAATCCTAGCAGGCTGCTGTCGGCCTGCGCAGCATGTTCCCTCTGCCGCGGTCCTGCCCCTCCTTTGACATACAGGATCACGGCAGAGAGAACGTGCTGCGGAGGCCGATGGCATCCTGCTAGGATCGCTACAGCCGACCGGCAATCCTCTGCAGTCTACTTTGAAGGTGAGACCGGGAAGCCGGGAAAGAGATGGTGAACAATGGGATGGAGGAAGGGAAGGAACAGAAAGGGTATTTTCTCACAGGTCAGATTTGACCCACGGGCCTGAGTTTGACACCCCTGGCTTGCAGATCATAATTTTTGTTGCCTAGACTACAAGCATTTGTGATTATTGCTTTCCAGCTACTTTTCTGTGGCAATTTTAATTGTTTTGTCTAGTTTGTTTAGTCTCACTGCCTGTTGCCTTGCTAAGAAGGGTATCACTAATATTGTTGTGTACATTGCTATCTTTACCACTATCACATCTTGACCTTTGCTGGGGGTGGCCACCATAAGTGTCCTGCATAAGTTTGCCACCCCCACCTTCTAGTTTAAATGTCTAGAAGCATATTGCCTGAATTTCTCAGCAAGGATTCTTTTACCTGTCCTAGTAAGATGCAGTCCATCTTCCATGATTTGCCCCATCCTCCTATGTACCTAAAGCCTTCTGGATGACACCAGGCTCTGAGCCAGCTATTGAAGTTTCAGGATCATTCAGAAGATCACTGAAAACCCCATTTATTTGACAAATGTGTTGGGAGAGTGTGGTGCAGTGGTTAAAGCTACAGCCTCCCCACCCTGAGGTTGTGGGTTTAAACCCACACTGCATCTTGTGACCCTGGGCAAGTCACTTAATCCTCCATTGCCCCAGGTACTTTAGATAGATTGTGAGCCTGCCGGGACAGATAGGGAAAATGCTTGAGTACCTGGGGAGATATGATTTGGATATTAACGTAGAATAAAATATTTTCCAGAGAAAGGAAAATGGTAAAACCAGAGGACATAATTTGAGGTTGAGGGGTGGTAGATTCAGGGGCAATGTTAGGAAATTCTACTTTACGGAGAGGGTGGTGGATGCTTGGAATGTGCTCCCGAGAGAGGTGGTGGAGAGGAAAACGGTGACGGAGTTCAAAGATGCGTGGGATGAACACAGAGGATCTAGAATCAGAAAATAATAGTAAATATTGAAGAACTAAGGCCAGTACTGGGCAGACTTGCAAGGTTGAGGATGGGCTGGGGAGGGCTTCAGTGGCTGGGATGGTGTATGTGGGCTGGAGTGGGCTTTGGCAGGGACTTCAGTAATTGGAACCCAAGCACAGTACCGGGTAGAAGTTTGGATTCTTGCCCAGAAATAGCTCAGAAGATTTAAATTGAATCAGGTTGAACAGACTGGATGGACCATTCGGGTCTTTATCTGCCGTCATCTACTAAATGATTTCCTCTCTGTCTACTTGCATGCTCCTGCCTTCTGATAGATATAATTGTGTTACACGCCTCTTTGTTTACTCCTACTTCCTGCTCATGATGTAACTTCGCTGCATTCCTGAAGCCTCTCTTTTTGTAAACCGTCTTGCACTGAAAGGTATGACGGGATATAAAGCTATTATTATTATTTATTTAGTCTTCATATACCGCATTTGAATGCAAAGCGGTTTACAATTATATAAAGATTTTAAAAATTTAAAAATGGGGAAAACAGACTACATGAACATTACAGACAAAACTTACTCTGTAAGGGAAGTGGGTAGGATAGATTGCATGAAAGTAAAAAGAAAGGGGACTGGGAAGAACGAAAGGAATAACAGGAGTCTTTAAAGTGTGGCCAATTGTCAGAGTCTCATGCACAGTTAGTTCTAGGAATAGATCTCATAAGCATCTTTAAAGAGAGCGGTTGTAAGGCTGTTCTCAGTATTTCCTACTCTTTCCCCTCCTTTTCCATATGTAGGTAGCACTTCTGAAAACGCTACAGACTTTACAAAAGGCTTTAACCTTCCCCCAGTTCCCGAAAAGCTTTCTCTGATGTTCTCTCTCTTTTTTTCCTCTCATCTTCCCAGCCACTGGGAATCATGTCCATCCTGGAGGAAGAGTGCATGTTCCCCAAAGCCACGGACATGACCTTCAAGGCCAAACTGTACGACAACCACCTGGGCAAGTCCAACAACTTCCAGAAGCCTCGCAACATCAAGGGCAAGCCCGAGGCCCACTTTGCACTGATGCACTATGCGGGGACCGTGGATTACAACATCATGGGGTGGCTGCAGAAGAACAAGGATCCCCTCAATGAGACCGTGGTAGGCCTCTACCAAAAAAGCTCCCTCAAGCTCCTAGCCACTTTATTTTCCAACTATGCTGGGTCAGACTCAGGTAAGGAGGGAATTAAATGCCATTGTATCTGATCCTGATGCCAGACCCTCTGATTTCTCAGTTTCTCATGTACTTCTTATTTTCTCATATGTATATGAAGACACTGGCAAAGGAGGCAAAGGGGCCAAAAAAAAGGGATCCTCATTCCAGACAGTGTCGGCTCTCCACCGGGTATGTATTCTTCATCCCACAGCCCAATTCCACCAGGAGGCTGTCAATAACTCATCCTATAGCCAGGAGTCTCTCACTAGTTCATTCCATAGCACAGTTTCACTAAGAGGCTCTCATTCTGTAGCCAAAATCCACCTCATTTAGAATATTGTGTACAATTCTGGAAGCCGCACCTCCAAGTTTTTATTAAAATTTGTTATTGTCGCTTATCCATTTTCTAAGTGAGATACATACCAAAAAGATATAAAAAGGATGGAGTCGGTCCAGTGGAAGGCTATTAAAATGGTGCATTGTCTTCATCATAAGGCGTATGGGGACAGACTTAAAGATCTCAATCTGTATACTTTGGAGGAAAGGTGGGAGAGGGGAGATATGATGGAGACGTTTAAATATCTATGTGCATAAATGTGCATGAGTCGAGTCTCTTTCATTTGAAAGGAAACTCTGCAATGAGAGGGCATAGGATGAAGTTAAGAGGTGATAGGCTCAGGAGTAATCTAAGGAAATACTTTTCTATAGAAAGGGTGGTAGATGTGTGAAACAGTATCTTGTAAGAGGTGGTAGAGACAGAGACTGTGTCTGATTTCAAAAAAGCCTGGGGGATCTCTTAGAGAAAGGAAGAGATAATGGTTACTGCAGATGGGCAGACTGGATGGGCCATTTGGCCTTTATCTACTGTCGTGTTTCTATGTTTAGGAAATGGTCATTAACTCATTGATTCAAAATGCAATTTCATTGTCCTTATTTAGAATCTCATATCAATGGCATCTCACTGACATGCAGAGTGGTGCAGCTTGGAAAATGTATTCCAGTGTCTTCTTCTAACTGGGCAACCTTGGCTTTGCCATACAAGAATTAACAATGTTTTCTCTACTTTCTCACTATAGGAGAATCTTAATAAGCTGATGGCCAATCTGAAGACAACTCACCCTCATTTTGTTCGCTGCCTCATCCCAAATGAACGGAAAGCGCCAGGTGAGTGTCTGAATGATGCCACTTGATGAGAGACATTTAAATACCTACGTAATGTAAATGTGCATGAGTCAAGTCTCTTTCATTTGAAAGGAAACTCTGCAATGAGAGGGCATAGGATGAAGATAAGAGGTGATAGGCTCCAGAGTAATCTAAGGAAATACTTTTTTACAGAAAGGGTGGTAGATGCATGGAACAGTCTCCCAGAAGAGGTGGTGGAGACAGAGACTGTGTCTGAATTCAAAAGGGCCTGGGATAGGCATGTGGGATCTCTCGGAGAGAAAGAAAGAGATAATGGTTACTGCAGATGAGCAGACTAGATGGGCCATTTGGCCTTTATCTGACATCATGATTCTATGTTTCTATGTTTGCTTTCACTGTCTCCCTCCATGTCTCCGACAGGTGTCATGGATAACCCCCTGGTGATGCATCAACTGCGCTGCAATGGTGTCCTGGAGGGAATCCGAATCTGCAGGAAGGGATTTCCCAACCGAATCCTCTATGGAGATTTCCGTCAAAGGTCAATTATGGATTACCTGTAATGGCTGCTTTACAGGTTCCTGATAGGATTGTAGGGCACCTGGCTAGTGTTGAAGGTCATTTCGATGGTTGTTGATGAAGATATCAATGATTGATATTCTTTTCTTCCTCCAGATACCGAATTCTGAATCCCTCAGCTATCCCTGAGGGACAATTTATCGATAGCAAGAAAGGGGCAGAAAAGCTCCTGGGATCTCTGGATATTGATCACAGCCAGTATAAATTTGGACACACCAAGGTGGGCATAGAAACACTTGAATACATATGTATCCCATCTCCCATCATCCCATTATAATGTTAGATGAGACATGTCATCTCCCAGCACTCTAGCATGCATCCGCTGGAGGCAATGTCTGTGTACAGTTATGATACGCTCCATTGTCCATCATAATGTTATGAGGTACTGCTTGAAGTGCTATCATTCATAACTAGTATACATGCTGTTGGAAACACTATTCTCTGCTACTCAAAACACACTCCATCCTCAAGACCCTCATCATGGTGCCTGAGAACAAACCCTGAACAACCTCCATTATCAAGGACCCTAGCTCGATGTTATTGTTCACTGTGTTGCTCCGTCTTTATCTCCATCCATTGCCACTCTCTTGTGTTACTGAACAGATGTTTCTCCTTGAATTGTCTCCACTCTGTAGGTTTTCTTCAAGGCTGGTCTCCTGGGGCTGCTGGAGGAGATGAGGGATGAGAGCTTGTCCCGGATCATCACACGGATCCAAGCACAGTCCCGTGGAATGTTGATGCGGTTAGAATTCAAGAAGATTGTGGAACGTCGGTAAGAAGGATGCATCAATACAACTATGGGGGAAGCAGAGTTTTATAAGCCTTCAACACTTCTAAAATGATGACCATGAAATCCAGTCCTAGTGCATCTGGGATTTTGAGTCCCCTCTAGACCTTATTAGCATCCAGAACTTTCTGGATTGATTAATGTGGTTCTTCCACTACTGGATAAGTGTGGTTGGGGTCAACGTGCATGTAGATTGCCTGAATACACTTGAATGGGATGTCCTCTTTTCTTAACAAAGGACATCCTTATCTCAAAGACTTTGAGGGCAGAAGTCTAACTTATCTATGGAGAATATGTGGCCATGGTTTCCAGAAGGTATTGAAATTGGAGAGTCTAAGTCGGCCCACATTTCACCCTAACCACGCCTCTAAAAATGCCCCTTTTAGCTCTGGGTGCACAGCAGAATTCAGAGGCCTAAAATGTCCTTGGATACGTCCAAAAAGCAATTTCAATTATCAGTACTTGGACGACCTGTCTTTTAGGACAACCAAGTGCTGACTTGGGTGGATTTTTAGACATATTTAAGTTTCGATTATGAGCCCCATAATGTTCTATTACTCCACGTAAGTTTGACGTTGATGAGTAATTTCAAAGTTAGGTTGTAAGAATGCAAAGGAGCGTTCTTCTCCCTCTCCTTCTAATGCTTCTTGTCTCCTTTTGGCTTCTCCTCTTGACACAGTGATGCCCTGCTGGTCATCCAATGGAACATCCGTGCTTTCATGGGGGTGAAGAACTGGCCCTGGATGAAGCTCTACTTCAAGATCAAGCCACTGCTGAAGACTGCGGAGACAGAGAAGGAGATGCAGAACATGAAGGATGAGTTCCAGAAGCTGAAAGAGGCCCTGGAGAAGTCTGAGGCCCGTCGGAAGGAACTGGAGGAGAAGATGGTTTCCCTCCTCCAGGAGAAGAATGACCTGCAGCTTCAAGTCCAGGCTGTGAGTGACCTGCAAATATATGTATCTATCCATATTATATAAGTAAGAACAAGACCATTACATATGTTAATTTACTTTTATTACTTCTACTGAATTTGAGCTATGCCTTTCCCAAATTATCCTAAGGTGGTTTACAATCCATAAAAATATAGAAATTCAAACAACGTATCTCTTGTCAATACATGTTTATATACAATATATGATAGATTTCTTATCACATAGAGGGCATGACAGGACACCCATTATAGCGCAGGTCATGGCACCTATTTGAAGCCTATTCTATAAAGAGAAATAGACGCCTGGATGATGGTGAGTTGAAGAGCTGCTGAAAGCCTTTTTTGTTTCAGCCTGTGCAGTTGCATATTATGTGAAAGAGTTTATTATTGGCCACTGTTGGAAACAGGATACTGGGCTTGATGGACCTTTGTTCTGTCCCAGTATGGCAACTCTTATGTTCTACTGATAGAATTCCATGACTTATGTGCATTTCCTTGAGTTCCACCTATGTACATGCCCATCAGAAAATTATGGGCTATGACAGTACACACTCTCCCACTAGGCCGGATCAAGAACCTAAGAACTGCCATACTGGGTCAGACTAAAGACATCCTGCTTCAAACAGTGGCCAGGTCAGATCACAAGTACCCGAGAGAGAGATTTACCTGCAACCAGGCAGCTCCTTATGGAATTACCCCCATAGTTCCAGAGCTAGTGATAATAAAAGAAGGTATAAGTCCTCTACCAAAATAAGTATCTGTATATAGCAGGTAAATTGCTTTGATTATAACCACAGAAAGACAGCATATCAAATTCCTTTCCCTTTTTCAGAAGAAAGAACGCTCTAGAACAGTACTTATCAAACATTATATGGTCGCGACCCCTAGAGGCCTAATTTTTCATCCACACTGCAGCTTCTTGCCCTTCTGCAGCATCTCAGCCAACCCTGCCAAATTCCCCATGTTCCAAGGCACCCACACAAGTCTAACTATAGCCCAGGCTTTTCAGGAGGTGCAGGGTGATGAGATTTCTTTTCTTGCCTGCCCAATATGGGACCCCATTAGGGTTGCAACAATATGGGAAGCCTTAACTTATGGTGTCCCAAGGAAGAAACTCAAGAGCAAAATTAGAAAGTATTTCTCAGAGAAGGCATGGTAGATGGTTTTCCAGTGATGGTGGAGACAGAAATGCTTGGAACAATCACAAAAGATCCCAGGTTGTGAGAAAATGAGGCAAAAATCAGAGATCGACTGGGGTCTATGGCATTGCACCCAAAAATAAGCCTTGCTTTGTGGTAATCCAGGGGGAATCAGTAGAAAAGATGAGAAAATCTTTTTGCAAATACAACAAATATTGGGAATCTCTATCTTTGCAGGAGCAAGACAACATGAATGATGCAGAAGAACGCTGTGATCAGCTTATTAAGAACAAGATACAATTGGAGGCCAAACTGAAGGAACAGACAGAACGGCTGGAGGATGAGGAGGAAATGAATGCTGAGCTGACTGCCAAGAAGAGGAAGCTGGAGGATGAGTGTGCTGAGCTCAAGAAGGACATTGATGACCTTGAGCTAACCCTGGCCAAGGTGGAAAAAGAGAAACATGCCACAGAGAACAAGGTGAGGAGCTCACATTAATTTCTCCATGGCTAAGGCCATAAAATAATTATTATTGGCTTCATGACTATGTTGCCTTTCTCCCATTTAATAGGTCAAAAACCTCACTGAAGAGATGGCTGGTCTGGATGAGATCATTGCCAAACTGACCAAGGAGAAGAAATCTCTGCAGGAGGCCCACCAGCAGGCCCTGGACGACCTTCAGGCTGAGGAAGACAAGGTCAACACATTGACCAAAGCCAAACTCAAGCTGGAGCAACAAGTTGATGATGTAAGTGATGAACGACAGAGATGGATTATACTATTATTGAGTAGTTCAAAGGAATGGATGTGAATGATGATGTCGCTGTAGTAATAGAATCATGCTTCCCAAATGTTCAGGGGATCGATTTTCAAAACAATTTTAGCAGAGAAGAGAGGCTTGACCAAAGAGTGCCACTGAATAGCTGCTCTGACCACTACAGCACTCTCTGGTTAGTTCTGGAGTGGTCTGGGAATGAAGTTGGAGCAGAGCCTGGAGCTATCTGAGTTCTGCTAATTTTCAGTGTCAGTTCCCAGATTTGTTGGCCCACTTAAAAAGCAACCCTAATGATGCCTGATTAGCTCTTAGCAGAGTGGATCTGCAAAGCTAGGGTAGAGCAGTAGAGCAGGATTACTAATGCTCCCTGGGTCTGTCTTTTGCTCTCTTCTAGCTGGAAGGATCTCTGGAGCAAGAGAAGAAAGTTAGGATAGACCTGGAACGAGCAAAGAGGAAGCTGGAAGGAGACTTGAAACTGACCCAAGAGAATGTCATGGACTTAGAAAATGACAAAATCCAGTTAGAAGAGAAACTGAAGAAGTGAGTGGTGCCCCTTACCAACTATCAACTTACAGTATGCAAAAATAAATATCTTTCCTTAAACAAAAGTACCAAGTCTTACCATTTTTTTCTGTTGCTTAATAATGTAAAAATTGATGCTAGATCCGGGGAGGGGCAGATCACGGTGAGGAAAAAGAAACCCAGCTAATATCTGTGACTGTCCTTGCAGGAAAGACTTTGATTTAAACCAGCTGAACAGCAAGATCGAGGATGAGCAGCTGATAGGCATGCAGCTCCAGAAGAAACTAAAGGAGAACCAGGTATAATGCACTGCTCAAAAAACAGATACCAGTCTTATCTAGATCGGTAGCATGAAATATTGCTACTCCTTGGATTTTGGCCAGGTACTAGTGACCTGGATTGGCCACCATGAGAATGGGCTACTGGGCTTGATGGACCATTGGTCTGACCCAGTAAGGCTATTTTTATATTCTTACAGAGAACCTTCTGTCTGGGCCCAGACGTGTGTGAGTCGCGTGCTAGGCATGTCTGTGTAGCACATTGCATGATCATAGTGTGGTAACATGCTCTGGAGCATGAGATCTTGACAGAGAATCTTCTAAGGTTAACGCCTCAAATAACTGATCTGGAAAATAATGTCTCTCATTATGCAAATGCCCAGTGTAATATATGACATTTATTCCCATGACAATACACTCTTAAACATAAGACCTCAATGACTGAGAATATTACCACGGCAATATAGGACATTACTGAGTTTTCCAAGTTTATTTAAATTTTGATATACAGCTCATTACATGACTGAGCAGTGTACAATTTAAAAAAAGGGGTTAGACCGTTAGAATAACTTACATAAAAGAGCTAAATTGTACATATAATTAGACGATAAATATGATACATAAAGGAAAATAAAATAGGGAGCTGGAAAAGAACTACATTATTGATAGAAAAGAAGGGAAAGGAAAAATACATGAGCATAAAAGGGTGAGGATAAAGGAAAGTTCTTTGATAGAGCGATGATCTACAATCAAGCTACTGAACCGTTTAGACTTAGACTGACTTAATGTATCTAGTCATATGCATCACTAAATAACAAAGTTTTAAGATTAGACTTGGCAACCAATGAACCTTGTACAAGAGAGGAGTCATGTGATCGTATTTTTTTTTCCTTTTTGAGAGAAGTTTGACTGCAGTATTTTGGATAATCTGCAGTTTCCTTTTGGGTGATTCCTTTATATAACGTATTGCAATAATCTAAATGTGAAGTGATAAAAGACATCATGTTCTGGAACAATCTTCCCAGCTCAGTAGATTACATTACTGTTATACATCACCCTGATCTAGAACACATGGTCTTTTGAATATTACTTGCAGCTTAATGTCCATTGCGATCTAGAATGCTTATTTCTCTATTATGTTCTCAAATAGGGCTTGGTGTCTCTCCATTGCCTTTGTCTTCAGGTTTAGAACTTGGTATTCTCTCTGCAAAATCCTCTTTCTTATGAAACATTTTCCCCAGTACCCCATTCCAGTTAAGCCTTTCATGGATTCTGGAGATTTACTCAGATCCCCTATCTTATTTCCTTGACCTAGGCTCGCATCGAGGAGCTTGAGGAGGAGCTGGAAGCTGAAAGAGCTGCGCGAGCCAAAGTGGAGAAGCAGCGCTCTGACCTCGCACGGGAGCTGGAGGAGATCAGTGAGCGGTTGGAGGAGGCAGGGGGTGCCACCTCTCTCCAGATAGAAATGAACAAGAAGCGGGAGGCAGAGTTCCAGAAGCTAAGAAGGGACCTAGAAGAGTCCACACTGCACCACGAAGCCACTGCTGCCACATTACGAAAGAAGCATGCAGATTCTGTGGCTGAGCTGAGCGAACAGATTGACAACCTACAGAGGGTGAAACAGAAGCTGGAGAAGGAGAAGAGTGAGTTGAAACTGGAGCTGGATGATGTGGCCTCCAACATGGAGCAAACGGTCAAAGCCAAGGTATATGTCCTTGTCCACAAGAAAAGAATACTCCCGCTTCCTCTAGTTCTGGTTTTCCTGCATAAAGCCTTTTGATAACTCTCCCCTGCTGTAGGTGAACCTGGATAAAATGTGTCGCACACTTGAAGACCAGATGAATGAACATAGGTCAAAGCTGGAAGAGACACAACGGATCCTTAATGATTTCACCATTCAGAAGGCAAAACTGCAGACAGATAATGGTGAGTTGTCCAGGCGTCTGGATGAAAAAGAAGCCCTGGTCTCCCAGCTGACCCGTGGCAAGCAAACCTACACCCAACAACTGGAAGACCTCAAAAGGCAACTGGAAGAGGAAGTTAAGGTAACTATCTCTTTTTTTTATCATAAACTTTATTTATGTTGAAATATCTTTTTTTTAAATTATTATTTATTTGAAATAACATGCTAAAATACTATCTTCCAGATAAATAATATATCTATATAGGTTCAGAGATAATAGAAGTGGAACATCGCTATCACACTGGACCTTTTTTTATAAATTTTACTAAATAACCCTCTTGCCTACCATCCAATGGAAGATGTTCAAATTAAGGGCTCCCTGGCAAAATATTAGAAAGACCCTCAGAGCAGGAAAGATACACCTTCGAAGATACTGTGTGCAATGTGCCATCGACTTGGGTTCGAGTCATAGTGACTTGATGAGTTAAAAATCCAAAAATAAGTCAGTCAAGTGCTAGTCCAATGAGAAGATACTAAGAGGAAGTTATTCGTGAACCCCCAACTTCCCTGGTCTCCACTTACACTACAGAGGATGCTTGGGTAGAATTTACATCACTGATACTATCCTAAATTCTGCTCTTGTAAATCTCAAACCAGAGAATCCACTCTCCCACACAAGACACACCTCAGATACACAACAGCCTTAACGAAAGAGACACTAGGGCCCTGATTCTGCAAAATGCATCTAAAGTTAGGTGCAGTTTAGATGCCTAAGTTAGGTGTCCTTTAGAGAATCAGGTTTTAGGTGAGATGTAGACGTGCAAACAATGTCCTTTATAGAATCGGGGCCTAGATGCCCTGTGGATCAGGTCATTTTCACTAAAAAGAAACACATAGATTACTCAGACTCTCTATGGAAAATAATCACAAAAGTGTTCCACAAAACATTTATTTTGGCTTCTGAATTAAATATTCCAGAAAACGCCATCACTGTATCACTGTGTAAATATTTCTCAGCATTCCTTAATAGGGGCCTGATCTCCTTCCCAAACACTACATGTAAATTTTTTTCTTCTTGCCCAAACCATCTAAATTCTTGTCCAGACACACCTGCCAGCACCGGGCTTCAATTCATGGGTCATAGAAACATAGAAACATAGAAGATGACGGCAGAAAAGGGCTACAGCCCATCAAGTCTGCCCACTCTGCTTACCCACCCCCTGTCTATGCCCTAATGACCCAATTTCCTTATCTTGACCCTCGTAGGGATCCCACATGGGTATCCCATTTATTCTTAAAGTCTGGCATGCTGTCTGCCTCGATCACCTGCACTGGAAGCTTGTTCCAATGATCAACCACTCTCTCTGTGAAGAAATACTTTCTGGTGTCGCCATGAAATTTTCCGCCCTTGAGTTTGAGCGGGTGCCCTCTTGTGGCCGAGGGTCCCTTGAGAAAGAAAATATCATCTTCCACTTCAACACGTCCTGTGAGGTAATTAAATGTTTCGATCATGTCTCCCCTCTCCCTACGTTCCTCAAGAGTGTAGAGCTGCAATTTTTTCAGTCTCTCTTCGTACGAGAGACCCTTGAGCCCCGAGATCATCCTGGTGGCCGTCCGTTGAACCGATTCAATTCTGCGCACATCTTTACTGTAATGTGGCCTCCAGAATTGCACACAGTACTCCAGATGAGGTCTCACCATGGCCCTGTACTGTCAACAAAAAGATGTAAGAGTAATGATGGCAAAATAAGAAGGCGTAGTGAGGGTGAGAGGTGCCCGGGCTGGTGGCACCCCTCCCGTGACCTTCCCCGATCCCATCTGCCGCACACGCCCCCTTCCCTTCCCCCGTACCTCTAGTAGAAGTTGTTGCTCGCGGCGGTCAATGTGCTCCTCGCGACCCCATCAGCTCTCCCTCTGATGTCACATCCTATGCGCGACACCTGGAAGTGAGATCAGCAGGAGAGCCGATGGAGTCACGAAGCGCACATTGGTGACCAACTTCAACTAGAGGTATGGGGGAAGGGAAGAGAAGCACGTGCGTGGAGGGGAGGAATGGGAAGAGGCGGGGGGCCGGAGAGGAGTAGGGGTGCCAGCGCCCCCACCAACAAGGCACCCTCGCTCACTGCCCTTACTACGCCCCTGGATTCTCCTGTAGTTCTGTTAATGAAAATGCATATGACAGTGCAGGTCAATGTCTCTGAGCCTATAGAAACATTCATGTTACTCCAGAATCACATTCAAAATTCTTCTCCTTACCTTTAAAGTCAAATTAGTTCACTCACCTGCTTTTATAGATAGACTGTTAATTACATACACAACATCCAGAGTTTTTTGATCGTCCCAACAATATCTGCTGGTTACGCCATCCATCCGCCAGATCTTTTATGACACGAGCTGTAAAATAATCTTCTCTGTGATTGCACCCACGTTGTGGAACTCTCACCCTTCAAATATGAGGCAAGAAACTAACCTGGCTAAATTGAAAGCAAGCCTAAAAACCTTTCTTTTTAAAGACACATTTGGAGTATGAATCAGGCCATTAAATTAGCTTATTCCCGTTCCAATTTGTTCCTTCTCATCCCTTCCCTTTCTTATTTTCAGAAACAATGTATCTCAAAACTGTTTTCCTTTTGTATCACGTATTGTCATTTGTGTTGTCTATTTTACCCAATTTTAATTAAAAAAAAAAATTATTTAAACATTGTTTTTGTAAACCGATTGGTAAGCGGTATATCAAACCCTAATAAACTTGAAACTCAAAACTCTGATATGCTTTTTCAGTTCTCCATACCAACTTTTTTGCCTTTGATTCTTCCCCAGGCCAAGAACGCCCTGGCACACGCTCTTCAGTCTGCCCGGCACGATTGTGACCTGCTGCGGGAGCAGTTTGAAGAGGAGCAGGAGGCCAAAGCGGAACTCCAGCGTATTCTCTCCAAGGCTAACTCCGAGGTGGCACAGTGGCGGACCAAGTATGAGACAGATGCCATCCAAAGAACCGAGGAGTTGGAGGAGGCCAAGTAAGTATACTCTTACTGCCTCCAAGAGAGAGGGTGGATAGGCTCCAACACCATTTGTATCCTCCAAGAAGGAAGAAGGGTGAAAAATGTATTTGCTTTGTAGATTTCGCTAGCTGAGTATTTGGTGCTTTCATCTGTTTCTTCTCCCACGATGGAACTTCTTTTAACAGATAAGCTTTGTGCTTGAATTATGTTTCTTACTTATGTATAAGACGAGCAGAAAGCTTGTTGGTTAGAAGACTGTCACATGACTTAGTCCAGGTAGGTGGACTTCTCACTCTGTAAAGATCCTCTGGTGAATCTTTTTTAGCTTTAACCAACTCCTCCTTGAAATCCTTCAATATTGATTTCCTCAGGATTTCTTGATATCAAAAGCTTCCTCTGTCCAGAACCCTTTGTAATAATTCTTTCTTGGTTCCTTGGCATTGGTATCTTTTTCCTGTAGGCCCCATGGTAACGATTTGATCATGTGTCTTTGGTTTGGGTAAACCACTACCCCTCCTCCGCACCCCCCCCCAACCCCCCTCCTGCAGACCCTTTGGTAATGGTTCTCTCATGGTTAATTGGCCACTATTATTAATGGCTCCTCTCCTATGGTTATCTGACAGGAAGAAGCTGACCCAGAGGTTGCAGGATGCAGAGGAGGCTGTAGAGTCAGTGAACGCCAAGTGTTCTTCCCTAGAGAAGACCAAGCACCGACTGCAGAATGAGATTGAAGACCTGATGGTGGATCTGGAGAGGTCTAATGCGGCCGCTGCAGCTCTGGACAAAAAGCAGAGGAACTTTGACAAGGTAGAAGGGACCAATCTACCTCAAGCTGGTTACTGCGGATGGGCAGACTAGATGGGCCATTTGGCCTTTATTTGCCATCATGTTTCTATGTAAGCTTAGAGAAAGAAAAAATAGCCAAGTGGCTAACTGGCAGTACACTACAATGAGGAAGGACCCTGGTTCAGTTCCTGAAATGGACTGAAGATCTTGCCAAGGGAGCAATCTTGGCCCATTCTCTGGAGTTGTGGTCAATACTTAAGGGTGCCACTTGGTGGCCAGATTCAGAGCCTATTATTGCAGAGTTCAGAAGAAGTCCTGGTGCTTGACCTCTGGCCCAGGATCTACAAAGCTCAGACTAGTATGTTGCTGAGTGAGATATCAGACAGGGCAAACTGAATCTCTGGAAAGGTGCAAAAGAAAGATCATGGCACCAGACTGTAACTCAGTTTAACTGGGTATTATGCAGGGCAGTCTAAAACAACTTCAGTTAATACAGAATACTGCAGCTCAGCTCATTTTTGGGAAAAGAAAGTATGATCATGTTTCCCCTTTGTTGATAAAGCTTCACTGTCTCCCAATTCGCTTTAGGATCCAGTTTAAATGTGCATGCATAGTCTTCAAGCTTCTCTATAGAATATTTGATCCTTTCGTCCCCTTATCTTGGAATACCTTAGACTTTGTCATTTGAGAAACACACAAAGATATAAGTTAGCCATCCCTTCCTTTAAGGGACTTAAATCTGCTGGGAAGCTCAGTCGATCTTTTGTTTTCAAGTTTGTAGAGATCTGGAATGAACTTCCTGACTCCATTAGGCTTTTAGGCCAGCTGCAATTATTTCGTAAATTCCTGAAAACTTTGATGTTCTCACAATTTTTAAATGGTTTAACCACAGCCTCAATGAAATGATAATATTATAGTTATTTTTCTTATGCTTTTCTTATGTACTTTAGTTTTTAATTAGTTCTTCCTTTTCCTATGTTTTCTGCTATGTACTCTAGTCTTAATTATATGTGAACCGAGTCGAGCTCCACTGGGAGATGGCCTGGTATATAAACCAAAGATTAGATTAGATTAGTTCAGTTGCATGTACAAAACAGCACAAGGAAATTTCTGAATCATAAAAAAATAAATGTAGAGAAAAAAAGGAAACACATGAAAGGAAGTCCATAGGCCATTATTGAGATGGCTTGGGAAAATCCACTGCTTATTCCCAGAATAAGCAGCATAAAATCTGTTGTAATACTTGGGATCTAACTAGGTTCATGGGACCTGGGTTGGCCACTGTTAGAAACAGGATACTGGGCTTGATGGACCTTCAGTCTGTCCCAATACAGCAACTCTTATGTGAGCCAAGTCTAGGACAATCAAGCCATTGTGACACCACTGATGAGGTTGGCTCTTAGGCATTGGTGGAATGAGGCTTTATGACATCACAACCTCAGCTCTGGAATGTTGCTACTCTTTGGGTTTCTGCCAGGTACTTGGACCCTGGGTTGGCTACTGTTGGAAAAAAGGATACAGGAAATTGATCGACCTTTGGTCTGTCCCAGTATGGCCATTCTTAAGTTCTTATGAAAAAGAAGAGCAAAAATATTAACAAATTGAACTTTGAAGAGGTAATAACGTAATTCTTCTATATACTGAAGTTTCCTCTTGTTTGATTAGCTATCATACTAATACTGGCTCAAGGAGTTCTTTAAACTTGCTTCACAACCTCCTAGATTCTGGCTGAATGGAAGCAAAAGTTTGATGAGTCTCAAGCAGAGTTGGAAGCCTCTCAGAAAGAAGCCCGAGGTCTTAGTACTGAGCTCTTCAAGCTGAAAAATGCTTATGAGGAGTCCCTGGAACATCTGGAGACCTTCAAGAGAGAGAACAAGAACCTTCAAGGTAAGAATGTGAGTAGAAGGTGGGAGAAGTGATGCTAACTCAAGCTCATATTCAGTAGTTGGGGGGGGGGTGGAGTTTGTGGTTAAGTAGGGGCATTTCTCTTGAGTTCAACATGCAGCTGGGAAAGTGAAGATGGGCTCCCAAATCTCTTCTTTCCATACTTCTTATCTTTTGTCAATAGAGGAGATCTCAGACCTTACTTCACAGCTAGGAGAGAATGGAAAAAGCATCCATGAGCTGGAGAAGGTCCGAAAGCAGTTGGAACAGGAGAAGATGGAGCTGCAGGCAGCTCTGGAAGAGGCTGAGGTGAGCACAATCCTGATCCGTTAACAGGTTGAGCTGAGAACTGTCTTGCTTTCCTATGTTCATTAAAATGTCCATGTGGATCTGGGACTAGTCTTGAGTCTTTTGAGTCACAAAGCTCAAAGCCAAGAGAATTTGGCAGAGTTCCTGGAGTGTAGGCAACATACCAAAAAACAAACATGTTAAGAAATGTGCTTAGAGATGCAGCTTTTTCTGTCAAATTGAGTAATCAGTGGATTCTCACTGCTTCCTGTGGCTATTTAAGTCAAAAGTAGCTTCTTGAACACTTTGGTGTACTTAAAATATTTTTAGTTGTGATGAGGGTTCCCCATTCTTAACAAGAAAATCCTTAAATCTCCCCAGGCTTCCCTGGAGCATGAGGAAGGAAAAATCCTCCGAGCCCAACTAGAATTTAATCAAAGCAAGGCAGACTTTGAGCGGAAGCTGGCAGAGAAGGATGAGGAGATGGAGCAGGCCAAGAGGAACCACCAGCGAATGGTAGATTCCCTGCAGACCTCTCTGGAGGCAGAAACCAGGAGCAGGAATGAGGCACTGAGGATTAAGAAGAAGATGGAAGGAGATCTGAATGAGATGGAGATCCAGCTCAGCCAGGCCAACAGGATGGCGGCTGAAGCTCAGAAACACCTTAAGTTAGCACAGGCTAACTTGAAAGTAAGTGAAATGGTTAAAAGTATGGTGTGCCCAGATTTAAGACATCTGTAGAGCTAGGAGATCTGGTGTTGGGGTAGGAGTTTCTTAATGGTTTGGTTGAGTGGTCTCTGGTTCTTTAATGATGTGCTGTTGTGGCTTTTCCCAAATACACCACTGAAGGCTCCTCCCATGTCAACATTCTGCCCCCCTCCCGCACCTTACTTTGATCTCTGCAGGACTGCCAGTTGCAGCTGGATGATGTTATCAGGAGTAATGAGGACCTGAAAGAGAACATCGCTATTGCAGAAAGACGAAACAACCTCTTGCAAGCTGAACTGGAAGAGCTCAGGTCTGTGGTAGAGCAGACAGAGCGAGCCCGCAAGCTGGCAGAACAAGAACTAATCGAGACCAGCGAGAGGGTGCAGCTGTTTCATACCCAGGTGAAGAAACTCTCCCTTTTACTTTAATCACTGGTTCCTTCCTGGCCCATCCCAGATCCAGTCCCATCAATTAATATCTCATATCATATCTCCTTCCTTTCCCTTGTTAATAGTTTACACCATATCAAAATACCTCTCCTTCCCTCCCTTTCATACCAGTTTGCACCGAGATATTTTTTGTGCATTTACACATACCCTATAGTTCTGTAACCATCCACCCTAACAGTTTCTGTAGGAAAAAGCAATGTTGTTTTCTCTGTCTGTTTTCTGTCCAGAACACCAGCCTGATCAATCAGAAGAAGAAAATGGAGACAGATCTTTCTCAGCTGCAGTCAGAGGTGGAAGAGTCTGTACAGGAGTGCCGCAATGCGGAGGAGAAAGCCAAGAAAGCCATCACTGATGTAAGTGCCCAAGACCTAGTCCTATAGGGAAGCTAACAGTGCTTTGATAAAACCACTCAATTGGCTGAGTGGTCAGTAGTAGTCACATGGGGTGTACCAGTCACAGATAGTAATGCATAGGGAGTAATAAGGGGCACTTAATTTCCATTTTGTTGAATCTCTGTTTTCACAGGAATTTTTGAATCTGTTGACATGACCTGAGCTACTTGTCTATGCATTGCTGATGTTGCCTGACTATTTGGCAATGTCGTAATGGTTTTACTACTTGGGATCTAGCTAGATACTTGTACCCGTTCTACTCCACTCAAGATTTTGTAGACTTCAATCCTATCTCCCCTCAGTTGTCTCTTTTCCATGATGAAGAGCCCTAACTATTTTAGCCTTTCCTCATATGAGAGGAGTTCCAGCCCCTTTATCATCTTGGTCGCTCTTCTTTGGACCTTTTCTAGTGCCCATTATATCTTTCTTGAGCTAAGGAGACCAGAATTGAACACAGTACTCAAGGTGAGATTGCACCATGGAGTGATACAGGAGCATTATAACATTCTTAGTCTTGTTAACCATCCCTTTTTATTCCCAGCATCCTTTTTGCTTTCCTGGCCGCCGCCACACACTAGACGGAAGGTTTCATCATATTGTCCTTTTCTTGGGCGCTAACCCCCAAGGTGGACCCTAGCATCCAGTAACTGTGATTCCAGTTATTCTTCCCAATGTGCATCACTTTGCATTTGTCCACATTAAATTTCATCTGCTAAGAATCACGCAGTAGACTTTCTTATCACTTGTTTTTTTTTCTGATTGGGCTGTGCTAATGAATGTTGTGTTTTCTATATTGTGCATTTTCTAAATAAAATTTCATCAAAACTGAAAAAAAAAATGTTGTCTGCTACTTGGACGCTCAAGTCTTCCAATTTCCTAAGATCTGCCTGAAATTTTTCACAATCTGCATGCGTTTTAACAACTTTAAACAATTTAGTGTCATCTGCAAATTTAATCACCTCACTCGTCATTCCAATTTCCAGATCATTTATAAATAAGTTAAATAGCATCAGTTCCAGTACAGATCCCCGTGGAACTCCACTGTGTACTCTCCTCCATTGAAAAAAATGACCATTTAACCCTACCCTCTGTTTGCTATCCAATAACCAATTCCTAATCCACAACTGCCACCTATCCCATGACTCTTTAATTTTCTCAGGAGCTTCTCAGGAACTTTGTCAAAAACTTTCTGAAAATCTAGATACACTACTTCAACCGGCTCACCTTTAGTCACGTTTATTCACACCTTCAAAGAAGTTAAGTAAAATTGGTGAGGCAAGATCTCCCTCAGCTGAATCCATGCTGACTTTGTCTCATTAAATCATGTTTGTATACATATTCCACAATTTTATTTTTTTATAATCGTTTCCAGCATTTTGCCCAGAACTGAAGTCAGGCTTACCAGTCTGTAATTTCAATCCTTTTTTAAAATCAGCATAACATTGGCCACCCTCCAATCTTCAGGTACTACCGACGATTTTAGTGACAGGTTACAAATCACTAACAGCAGGTCATCAATTTCATGTTTGAGTTATTTTAGTACCCTGGGAGGTATATCATCCATTCCAGGTGATTTATCACTTTTTAACTTGTTGGCTTGGCTTAGTACATCTTCCAGATTCACCAAGATTTCTTTCAGTTCCTCCACATCCTCACCCTTGATAACCATTTCCAGAGGCTGTTATAGGGGATAGCAAATGTTAGATAAGTTCCTGCTGGACCAGAATATATGCGGTTAAGGCTAGACTCTAGTAGGGCACTGGTCTTTGACCTAAGGGCCACCACGTGAGCGGACTGCTCAGCATGATGGACCACTGGTCTGACCCAGCAGTGGCAAATCTTATGTTCTTATTTCTGGTTCAGGCAGATCTCTTACATCTTCTTCCGTAAAGACCAAAGCAAAAAATTAATTCAATCTCTCCGCTCTGACCTTATCCTCCCTGAGCGCCCCTTTTGATCCTCGATCATCTAGCGGTCCCTTGGCTTCCCTCAAAGGTTTTCTGCTTCCGATGTACCTAAAAAAATTGTTATGAGTTTTTGCCTCTTTTGCAAGTATAGGACAATCAAGCCATTGTGACATCACTAATGAGATTGGCTCTTAGGCATTGGTGGAATGAGGCTTTATGAAATTACAGTCTCAGCTACTCTTTGGGTTTCTGCCAGGTAATTGCGATCTGGGTTGGCCACTGTTGGAAAAAAGGGTACTGGGTTTGATGGATCTTCGGTCTGTCCCAGTACAGCAATTCTAATGTTCTTATGTTAAGGTGGCTAACAGATTACCTAAGATGTTATACTAGTTCTTGGGTCTCATTTGATTTTACCCTGAATTTGGTCTTTCAAAAAATGCAATGAACGGTGAAGCAACCGTTTTGGATTTGATAACTGGCTTTTCCAAATCTGAGCTCAAGTCAATTTGTATACAGTGGGGATAATATTCAGCTGTGGCCAGCTACATTAGTCCTGGATATTCAGTACCAGGCCATGTGTGGGCCTTACTTTTGAATATACGGGGCTGATTGTCCCGCTGCTAGCTGATGGATTTATGCAAGCCCTAGAAAGAAATGTCTAAAGCCCTCCAAGCACCCTTCTACCCTGCAAAACAGCTTGCTTTCCCAGCCTATGATATTAACCTCTCTCTCCCCCCATCACCTCCCAACCCGGTCTGGCTATGCTCCATCCCAGGCCTATCTTAGCTCCCTAGTGGTCCAGTGGGGGTAATGTGGGCAGAAGCAAACCCCACTCGCTCCTTCCCCTAGTGATAGCATCTTCAAAATGGCTGCTATGACCCGTTGAGTAGGGTTCACTTCTTGCCCCTATTGCTCCCACAGGACCACCTGGGAATAAGGTAGGTGCACAATATAGAGAGTTATAGAATACGGTCAATTATATGTGTAACTTGAGAACATAAGAATAGCCTTACTGTGTCATACCAAAGGTCCATCAAGTCCATAAGAACATAAGAACATAAGAACTGCCATCTCCGGATCAGACCCATGGTCCATCGAGTCCGGCGATCCGCACACGCGGAGGCCCAGTCAGGTATACACCTGATGTAGTTTTAGTCACCCATATCCCTCTATGCCTCTCATAAGGAGATGTGCATCTAATTTGCCTTTGAATCCTAGCACAGTGGATTCCTTAATAACCTCCTTTGGGAGAGCATTCCAGGCGTCTACCACTCGCTGCGTAAAACAGTACTTCCTGACATTTGTCCTGGACTTGTCCCCCCTTAGCTTCAAACCATGTCCTCTTGTCCGTGTCGCGTTGGACAATGTAAATAATTTAGCCCGTTCTTACAGTGGCTAAACCCAAAGAGTAGCAACATTCCATGCTACCGATCCAGGGTAAGCAGAGGCTTTCCCCATGTCTTAATTTGATAATAGGTAATAACAGCCCCCTCCCTGCCAAGTACCCTTTCAACTTCTCCAGCATAAGCAGCATGCCCACGTCGGTGTCGGCTCATCCTTTGATGTTACTTCCAAGGTGCGGGTTCCGGAAGTGACGTCAAAGCTCCAACCTCGCGCCGGGGAAGTAAAAAAGGTACGGGGAAGGCAAGGGGCATGCGCACGCAGTAAGGAGAAGAGCAGGGTGGGGGGCAGAGAGGAGGAGGGGTGCCGTACCCATAGGAAGATGGCGCCTGGGGCAGACCGCCCCCGCCCCCCCTCCTCCCCGTTACTACGCCACTGTATGCAGATGACATCATGGTTAGTATACCTGTGTTTCAAACATGAAATACAACCGTACAATAAGTGCTGAGAATTCTCCTCTATGCTGGTCCTGCAAGAGTAAGAAAGGAACGTTGGAGCCTACGCTTTTCTAATATTAGTATCTACAAGTATGCCGTTAACATATGCAGGTGTTATAAGAACATAATATAAGAACATAAGCCGTGCCTCTGCTGGGTCAGACCAGAGGTCCATCATGCCCAGCAGTCCATTCACACAACGGCCCATCAGGTCCAGGACCTCTATAGTAACCCTCTATCTATACCCTTCTATCCCCTTTTCCTTCAGGAAATTATCTAATCCCTTCTTGAACCCCAATACTGTACTCTGTTCTATCACGCCTTCTGGAAGCTCATTCCAGGTGTCCAACACTCTCTGGGTGAAGAAGAACTTCCTAGCATTGGTTCTGAATCTGTCCCCTCTCAATTTTTCTAAATGCCCTCTCGTTCTTGTAGTTGTCGAAAGTTTGAAGAATCTGTCCCTCTCCACTTTCTCTATGCCCTTCGTGATCTTGTAAGTCTCTATCATGTCCCCTCTAAGTCTCCGCTTCTCCAGCAAAAAAAGCCCCAGTCTCTCTAATCTTTCAGCGTATGAAAGATTTTCCATACCTTTTATCAAACATGTCGCTCTCTTCTGAACCCTCTCGAGTATCGCCATATCCTTCTTTAGGTACGGCGACCAATATTGGACGCAGTACTCCAGTTGCGGACGCACCATCGCCCGATACAACGGCAGGATAACTTTTTTCGTTCTGCTTGAAATACCCTTCTTGATTATTCCTAGCATTCTATTCGCTTTCTTAGCGGCCGCTGCGCATTGTGCCGACGGCTTCATTGTCATCTTGGAAGATTTGGGGCTCCTTTTATGAAGGTGCGCTAGCATTTTTTGCGCATGCACTGAATTAGCGTGCGCTACCGCCTGCTCAAGAGGAGGCGGTAGCGGCTAGTGCACGTGGCATTTTAGCATGCGCTATTCCACGCGTTAAGGCCCTAAAGCGCCTTCATAAAAGGAGCCCTTGGTTGACATAAGCAAGAATTATATTAGATTAATAGCCATTTTGACAGCGGTAGCCATTCAGTCAATTTTTAAAGCGTGGAAGGATTCAAATTCATTGTCATTTCCTTTCTGGTGGAATTCAGTATGTATAATCGGGAAATATGAAGCAGCTATTATGGAAAAAAAGGGGGAAAAAACAAAATTTGACAAAATATGGTTGCCAGTTAATAGGTATGTGAGAAATAAAGGTTAAATGTAATGGATGTGTATGAGTGGATATGAATGTGGTAAATAGGTGTATGGATGATACTACACTCTCTGCAGGGAGGGGGCAAAGGGTGGGAGGGTTGTTTTTGTGTGTAAATTAGATAGGTATCCCTACTAGCTTTTGTTTATGGCCGTATTATGGAAATATTTTGAATTACATATTCTTCTGTCTGAATATTTTAAAAAGTTTTCAAAATAAAAAAGATTTGAGCTTAAAAAAAAGAAATGCAACCTTACAGAGAATTAGTCTAATGGAAAACTGGGCTTCGGTCCATCATTTGAAATGAAATACAAATAAAACCAATGGCTTGGGTCCCACACCACCAAATATAGAAACTCTACATCCTCTAATGGAAATCACTTTACCCTGGACCTTCATTCCAGAATTCTGGGAGTTGAAATTGATCCTTTACTAACTATGCACAGGCACGTACAAGCAATTGAGAACCATTAGAAAATTTGTTTGCATCAGAGCCATTTGAGATGTTGGTACAATCATTAATATTATCCAAACTTGGTGATTGTAATCTAAATTTTGACAACTTGTTCAAATTCTTTGATTCGTCGATTGCAGCTTTCAGACTAAATTTTGGCCTAACCCCCCCTTTTTTACAAAACTGTAGCACGATTTTTAGCGTCAGACACGGCGGTAACAGCTCCGACGCTCATAGGAATTCCTGTGAGCGTCGGAGCTGTTACTGCCATGGCCGGAGCTAAAAACCGCGCTATGATTTGTAAAAGGGGGGAATAAATATTACAGTCTTAAACATTTCTTTTTTACAATTTAAAATCTGTGTGACTCTTTGTAAGATCTTGTACAGAGAAGTCCACATGTACTGGTAGATCTAGCGATTCCATTGCAAGGACTGTCTAGAAAATGTAATGTTTGTAATCTCTACTTATTGCGGTGCCCGATGCTTAAAAACCTTAAACCTCTCAGACCACTTTCCTCTTCAATTCAGTGCCATATAGCTGAGCTATGGAACCAACACCCTTTCTTTTCGAGATCATGGGGTCATTATTTTCGATTCAGGAAATACTTTTTAAAAATGTTTTGTTGCAAAATAAATATCTTAGCTGTTTTATAACATTGACTCAAGTATATTTGTTAATATAATTTTAGATGTTCTGTTCTTGTTTTGTTTTAAATCCGTCCTTGAACTGTGGAGATAAGGCATAATAATGTTACCAATTTGTATTTAATGCACATCAGTGGCGTATCCACAGGGGGGGGGGCTTGGGGGCCTAGGCCTCTCCATTCAGGCTCTGCCTCCCTCCACAACTGTTGTACCCTTTGCTGACAGGGCTAAGTGGCTTGCCCAAAATCACCAAGAGTGCCAGCTAAATCAGGGGTGCCCAACTTCGGCCCTCGCCAGGTCAGGTTTTCAGGATTTCCCCAATGAATATGCATGAGGTCAATATTCATACAATGGAAGCAGTGCAGGCAAATAGATCTCATGCAAATTCACTGGGGAAATCCTGAAAACCCAACTGGGTTACGCCCCTTGAGAGCCGGAGTTGGGCACCCCTGAGCTAGATGGATCTTTAGTCTGACCCAATATGACAATTCTTATGTTCTTAATGGGAAAAACAGGAGCTGAAGTCTGTCTTTCCCGCTGCTCAGCATGCTACTCTACCCTCTAGGCTAGTATCTGTCCAACAATTTATGCCATTCCTTCTAGGATGCCTGATGGCTTGGAAGATAAGTGCCCTGACTGTATTCTAGCAGAATGTGCTCTGAGCTGGCACTGAGTAAGATGTGGATCAATGTATATTTCATTGAGAAAGACCCGACACGGGCCGTGTTTTGGCATGTCTGTTAAAAATATATTTGTAAAATCAGGACACGCTGAAACACGGCCCGTGTCGGGTCTTTCTCAATAAAATATACGTCGATCACCATCGCCTGGAGGGCCTTTGTGCCGTTTGTTTTGATTTGACGTTTTGTGCTTTGCTTCCCTCTTCATTTGGTACTGAGTAAGATGTGGCAATTTCATAGAACTATATCTACCGAACCCATTAGCATTTGGGAGTTTCACTATGTCTATCTAATACTGCAGTTTAATTCCCTTGCTTTCCATCTCTCTTATCTCTTCCTCTTCCTTCTATTCTAATGTTTTCTTGAACCATCAGGCAGCCATGATGGCAGAGGAGCTGAAGAAGGAGCAGGACACCAGCACACACTTGGAGCGGATGAAGAAGAACATGGAGCAGACCATCAAGGACCTGCAGCAGCGGCTGGATGAGGCCGAGCAGATCGCCCTGAAGGGCGGCAAGAAGCAGCTACAGAAGCTGGAGGGCCGTGTGCGTGAGCTGGAGAATGAACTGGAAGCAGAACAGAAGCGTAACACCGAGTCTGTGAAAGGCCAACGGAAATTCGAGAGGCGCATTAAAGAGCTCACTTACCAGGTAGTGCTCCTGTAGGACATGTAATAGTCTTTCCAGAATATTCTCTATAATTACATTAATGTTATAAATCAAGAGCATTGTTACGTATTCCTCAGTGCTAGGCCAATCCGGGTCAAAAAGGTCAAATTTAGAATATTTCTTGTCATTTCTTCTGCCTTTGAGACCATTAGTCTAGAAAAATCCTTTATTCATGAATTTTGTAGTTAAATTCTCAGTCATTCCCAGATATTTCTTAGTTTCAAGTGATAGAATGTAGAAAATTCCAGAGAATTATTTTTTTCTAAAGGAAGCAATCTAGAACATCCTTGAACACAGTCTAGAACATGAGCTACTCAAGTTGATAAGTTTAGACAGGGCTAGATTCTCTAAATGGGGCTCAAACTTAGGCTCCAGAAAGAAAAAGATGTCGCTAAAAGCTATTCTTGAAAAGGGTCCACATCCTTTATAGAATAGTGTTTAAGCGTGGATCTCTCATTACATTACATTACTTTGCTACTCTTTGGGTTTCTGCCGGGTACTTGGGACCTGGGTTGGCCACTGTTGGAAACAGGAGACTGGGCTTGATAGACCTTCAATCTGTCCAAGTATGGAAACTCTTATGTTTTTATCTGAGCTATGTATAGGACAATCAAGCCATTGTGACATCACTGCTGAGGTTGGCTCTTAGGCATTGGTGGAATAAGGCATTATGACATCACAATCTCAGCTCTGGAATGCTGCTACTCTTTGGGTTTCTGCCAGGTACTTGAGATCTTGGTTGGCCATTCTTGGGAAAAGGAGACTGGGTTAGATGAGCCATCAGTCTGACCCAGCATGGCTATTCTTATGTTGTTCTCCTTATGGGTGCCAGATTTATGCCCGCTGAAACCTGGTTTAAATGATGGGGGCCCAAGTTAGGCATACTGACCCAGTATTCTATAAATACGCATGCAAATTGTTGGAATGTCCCTGACATGCCCATGCTTCTCCCATTGCCATGCCCCCTTACAGAGTATCACACAGCCGGATGTGCGTGCAAATATTGAGTGCCAATTAACATCAATAATTAGTTGTTAGCACCCAACTGTTGATGTAATTGAATCTGCTAAACAATTAACAATCACGGCTGAAACAAAGCTGTGTCAGGTCAACTTTTAATAAAGATTTTTTATTGGCTCTGAGGCCCCAGCCTTCGTTCTTTTTGGCCATCTTCGCTCTTTGGTTTCCCATGCAGCACTACACCAGAAATTTAAAGCCCCTAACTGTGCACTCAAGTTTAGGAATCCTATCCAAAGTCCAGCTGCTGTTTTGGACAGACAGTGTGCCTTTGGGTCAGCACAGAATTGCCATGTAACCCTGAGGTACTTACTGGGTTATTACCTCTCTATCTACACCCACCCTTCCCATTTTCCTCTCTCCACACAGACGGAAGAGGATAGGAAGAACCTGGCTCGACTACAAGATCTGGTGGACAAGCTACAGCTCAAAGTGAAGGCGTACAAGAGACAGGCGGAGGAGGCTGTGAGTTCCTCTAGTCTGCACTCTGTCTTTCTCTCTCTCTCTGTTTCTATTTCTGTGTCTCTCTGATGATCCCATGGGACTGATTCCTGTTCATCTTTCTCTTTTCTTCCTTAGGAGGAACAGGCTAACACCAACCTCGGAAAGTATCGGAAGGTTCAGCATGAGTTGGATGAAGCAGAGGAGAGGGCTGACATCGCAGAGTCCCAGGTCAACAAACTGCGTGCCAAGAGCCGTGATATTGGAGGGAAGGTGAGGACACAACTCATAGAGAGCATGTGCCATCCCAGAATCCTCTCTGCCCCATGCTAAGAGTGTGCACTATCCCAGAATCCTCTCTGTCCCATACCATGAGTATGAACTATCCCAGGATCCTCTCTGTCTCACACCAAGAGTGTGCACTTTCCCAGAACCCTCTCTCCCATTATCCTATCTGTTTCTGTATCTTAAGTTTCTGTCTTTTCATGAGTTTTTCTTCATCCTTTCCTCTCTCTCTTCTCTCTACAGAAACTCCCAGATGAATAGTAACCCACATCTCAGGACTTATCTGTAGGAGATTCCTCACATGGGCTTTACTGGGCAATGTCTTATGTATATTTAGTAAATTGGAATCTGTAGGAAGATTGAGTTAAAATATATTGGTGTCATGGCAGTTCCTCTTGTCTTTTGTTTTCTGACCAGCAGGAGAAAGGAATTCTCCATGCCACTACTCATATGCTCACACATGTGCATGTACATACATGTGCACATATTCTAACCTACATGTGCCTACAAACAGAGACAAATATATATATACACTCTTCTTCCCTCACTGTCTTACCAATCACAAGAGAGCTGGTACAGCTATTGTAATACCGCTGAAGGGGATAATGGGCCCACAGAGATGCCCTCTGCCTCACCACAGCACCCTATACAGGAGAGTGGCACCAGAAATTTATCACACAGGCACATAGTTACTCCCATAGCGCCTCCATAAGGAAAGGACAGGACTCAGGAGAGAGAAGAAAGCTCTGGGCTTTATTACACATCAGCCACTATCATGGTGAGGCTTCTACAGGAGCCCCATTGTCCAGCTGGCATCCATGGGGCTCTGATCCCGACAGGAGGTCTCAGTGACCCTGCTGGATGAGTCCCAGTGCTTGAAGCGTGGTCATAAAGGAAGAATCGAGGACAGTGATATATACAGTTCACGTTGAGATCCAGTGAAAGGAAGAAGGATCAATACAGATTACTGGTACAGCCAACTTAGGACAACAGAGCGTGTGCAAGTTCACTTCAGTCCATACGGAGAACAAAGAGCAGTAGTCCATATAAATTGTGTGTCATGGAGGCAGGGACAGCAGTCCATACACAATCTCAGTGTATCAAAAGTAGAGGCAGCAATCCATGTACGGATTCATAGCAACCTTTTAATCGAGCCCATGGGACAGTCATTTGATCAGTTGGAGCTTAATGGTCACCGTGGCAGAGCCATACATGGGCTGACAGTCAATGTAGTGATTATAGTGTGTATATTAAGAGTTTATACCCAGGGTTAATGCAGCCAAAGCAAGAACATAGAGAGAGAAGATATGCGGGTCCACATATTCCGGAGACAAAAGCAGAGGGGCCTTATACAGCTTCTGAATCAGCCACAGTAGCATTTTTCTATATACAAAGTTTGTAAATCAGGTGCAGAGATGGTGGTTCACACATGAATTCTGATTTGATTCAAGCTCCATTTTTATCACGTTCTCTGTATGATGAGTCTCTTTCTTCCAAAAATGACCCCTCACCTATTAACAGCCATCCTCCTCCTCATCTTCTTCCTCCTCTTCCCCATGCCCGGTTCCCTCCAGCAACCCCCTCACCTCTCCCTCCTCTGCCATTGGGGGCTTGCGATACCGCCTGCCACGGGGGGTGGAAGGAAGACGAGGCCCAGCTTTGGCCTTTGACTTGGCTTTGACCTGCCCCTTTTTGGAATGGACAAGTCGGTGCTTGTGGAGGTGGCCAGAGGTTTTGAAGGCCTTGCCACAGTCAGGGCAGGCATAGGGTCTCTCGCCACTGTGTATCTTCAGGTGGCGACGAAGCAGGAAGGAGTAGGTGAAGGCCTTGCCACATTCAGAACACAGGTAGGGCTTCTCACCAGTGTGGACGCGCCGGTGCTCAGTCAACTGCGAGGAAGTAATATAGGCCTTGCCGCAAGCCTCACACCTGTAGGGCCGCTCACCGGTGTGGGTGCGGGCATGCTTGGCCAGGACAGATGAGCGGGAGAAGTTCTTGCCACATTGTTCGCAGCGGAAGGGACGCTCACCAGTGTGGATGCGCTGGTGGCGAAGAAGATCGGAGGAACGGAAGAAGTTCTTGCCGCATTCTTCACAGCAGAAGTTGCGCTCACCAGTGTGGAAACGTTGGTGCTGTACCACATCCCAGGGCCGCAGGAAGCTCTTGCCACAGAGTGGGCAGGTGTGTTTCCGCTCAGCCCAGTGGATACGCCGGTGCTGGGCCAGGTGGGATGAAGACATGAAGGCCTTTGCACACTGTGGGCAGGCAAAGGGCCGCTCCCCTGTGTGTGAACGAGAATGGTTTTCCAGCTGTACTGACTGAGCGAAGCTCTTGCCGCACTCGGGGCACTTGAAGGGTTTCTCACCGCTGTGCGTCATCTCGTGGCGAAGTAACGCTGAGGAGCGGAAGAAGGCCTTACCACACAGCTTGCAGGCGTAGGCCCGGCCCTCTGGGTGTGAGCGCATGTGATAGCGCAGGTCCCAGAGCCGAGGGAACTCGACACCACAGCGCTTGCAGGGGAATACCACTGCGGCCACCTCTGCGTGCTGTGAAAGTGGCGCGGACTCGGCCGCCTCCTCCATGGCAAAGGGAACGGGGTAGACAGTTACCAAATCCTCACCATCAGCAGCAGTGCAGCACCTGCAAGAGAGAGAAAGAAAAGCATGAGAAGTTCTTTATACTGGAGCACCCAGAAGAGATTCTAGATGAGAGTCAAACGAGACAGATTCTGTGTGATGGCTCCATAGCGAGAGAGGAAGTTTGGGGAGGAAAAGAGTGCTAATCTGGCTTATGATGGGGTCGCAGACAGGGAGACACAGCGAGAGAGAGAATCTTATGGCTTTTGTGCCTGATTACAGAAGGAATGATAGAGACAGTGTCAGAGAGAGAGAGAGAGTACCTACCGTGTGCACGGAGGCAGAGCTGCAGACAGACAGAGAGGGTGAAAAGAGACAAACTGTAAGAGAGAGTGCTCACTTAGATTCTGTACATGGTGGCAGGGTTGAAGACGGACAGAGGGAGAGACAGACAGTATGAGAGAGCATTCATCTGGATCTGGTGCATGGTGAGAGGGTTGGAGAAAGACAGAGGGGGAGACACACAGTACGAGAGAGTGCTCATCCGGATCTGGTACATGGTGAGAGGGTTGCAGAAAGACACAGGGGGGGAGACAGACCTGACGAGAGAGCACTCACCTGGAGCTGATGCATGGTGAGAGGGCTGCACACAGACAGGAGCAGGGAGGCCTGTGCTTCGGCTGTGGATGGTAGACAGGCAGAGCGCAGGCGCTGAGAAAGCAGCCCCTCCCCTCCCCCCTCCTCTGGTCTTCTCCCCTGCACTCTGCCTGCAGAGAGCTTGTTAGCAAGAAAGCTGGATCAGCTCTTGGTTATTCCACCCCAGAGCAGCCGTGAAAGTGAGATAAGCCTTCTATCACTCCGGGTAACAGCAAAGAGAGAAAGTGAGTCCTGCACCCCACCCCAGGGCAGCACAGACGGGGAGACAATTCTATCCACCCTCACCCCCAGCAATGGAGATAGGGAGACAAGTCCTCTGTCAACTGAGACGAATCCTCAATCAGCCCCCCAGCAGTGGAGACAAGGAGATGAGTCCTCTATCCCCCCCCAATAGAGATAGGGAAATGAATCCTCTATTACCACCCCCACCCCCCAACAATAACGACAAGGAGAAGAATCTGTTATCACCCTTAGCAATGGAGAGAGGGAGATGAGTCCTCCACCCCCCCCTAATGGAGATAGGTAGACTTCTATCAACACCCCCCCTCCAGCTTATACAGACAAGATAAGTCCTCTATCCCCTCCCACTCCAGCAATGGAGATAGGAAGATACACCTCCTAGAAATGGAAACAGAGACATTAGTCCTCCATCACCACCCTCCTCTTCAGCAATGTAGACAGGGGCTCCTCAGTCACCCCACCCTCACCCCATAGTTATCAGAAATTCCCAGTTTCCAGAAGGTCTTGGTCATGAACTCTCTTCCAGTCCACTGAACAAGCTGGTCCAGTTCTGGTTCTGCCTGACAGCATGCAGAGATTTGTAATTCTGATCATCTTAGTTTGCCTAAGACATCAGAACTAGACCTCCCTGAATGCAAAGGGACAAAACCAGGCCTGGATCAACTTGGGGCGAGGTGGTGGAACATAGCTACAGCAGTGTCAGTGGACAGGAAATCTCACGCACAGATACACAACTTGGGATTATTTTGTTTTATTTTCATCATAGTTATTACAAAGAACAAAAGTCTTCAGTTCCATCAATAACACAAGTTTGCAGAGCTGCCAAATTGCCCAGTTCTGAGCTACAAACGTTTTGGCCAGTCCTGGTTTTGAACTTACTTCCCAAGGCAGTCTGGGATTTGTAGTGCCTGATCCTGTCCATTGAGCTCAGTTCCGCAGGTCTCATAATGCACCAGGACTCTCCAGTTTGGTACAGGGTAACTTAGCATCTCTGAGTTTGCTGGGTCTCATATGCTCTACGCTTCCTAAATTACTAAGGTGCGCTAACCGATTTATTCTATGAGCGCTAACCGTTATATTCTATGAGCGCCTTAGCATGTAGCACGCACAATCGATTAGCATATGCTAAATCAGTTAGCACGCCTTAGTAAAAGGGCCCCTAAGTTTAAGTGACAGTGCAAAAGGTGACCATTTCCTCTATGGATTGCAGATGTGGGTAATGGTAATTTGAGGAGGGGTGCTGACAGCAGGCTTCTCCCCACACTAGTTAGAGCCTGAGGGTGAGGGAAGGGCTGTCTGTGAAGCTGAGGTAATCCTTGGCACAGGGGCAACTGCAGCACTACTCAGAATATTTAAAATAACATTGTTAATTATTTGCCCTGCACGGTTGGAAAGGAGTCCAAAGGACCCTCACGCTTAATTAAGAGCACAGCCATCACTTCGAGAGGCGGGCGGTTCATTCGGGCTGGCGAGGTTCTGCATCTCTGCGAGCTGGATCCCATAATGGTAGATCTCATAAATATCGTAAGAGAAGACTGCGGTGAGCAAAAAGCCAAAGAGCTGGAGAGAGAAGAAAAAAGACAAAAATTTATGAGACAACACAGGAACTTGGTGCAACGACTGCGCAGTCACACCATGCTCTGAAGCAGTGACATCATCGCGCAGGCACATCACACTCTAGGCTCTAACAGTGCTCAGGAGTTTCATGACACAGCCAAACAGCATTGTGAGGCTCCAGTGGTAGGGTTACCATAAGGCTCCAGAAAAAGGAAGTAATGGAAGTAAAACCCGGATGTCTCAATCCATCCTCCTTTTTCTGGAGCTATACGGTAACCCTATCCAATGGTCACGGCACAGCCACACCACGCTCCGAGGCACTCACAGTGCGCAGGAATGCCACGGCAAAGCCTCAGCACGCTTTGAAGCTGGGTTCCATTTGAGGGAACGGGAGAGATGAAAAATAGTCACTTACAGCAGCAGAAATAGCTCCTCCCCCTCCTCCACTTCTGTCTCCGACTGCAGTAATCGACACAGCTAGGAAAATAATCACAGCACTGACACAGCGGAGGAAGTCCTGAGGAAATGAGGAAAAGAAAATGAATTAGGGCAGCAGAATCACAAATTAGAATCGCACAAAGACAAGAAGTCGTCCAGAATGAAATAAACAGATGGGCCCCCTGGAGGTCAACTAGAATCATAGAGTTAGAGCTAGAAATAGGGTTACCAGATTTCATCATTAAAAAAAGAGGATATCTGGCCTTGCCCCATTCCGCCACCACACAAACCTCGTCTCTTCTTCCCCAAGCTCGGGGCTGTGTCTGCAGGGCCTCCGAGCTTGTGCGGATGCGACATAATGACATCACATGCATGTGTGTGACATCATCGTGTCACATCCACTCCTGCTTGAAGGCCTGCCAGATGCGGCCTCGAGCTCAGGGCCTTCCAGGTTTTAGAAATCCCTCCGGGCACCCGGACAGTCCCTAGCTAAAAAGAATTTCAGGAGGACAGAAAGGCAAGGCAGGACTGGATATCCAGAGGTCATTTAGAACCATAGAACATTTGAGCTAGAAGGAACCTCAGGAGAACTGGCGTAATGAGGGTGCATGGCACCCCTCCACCCCCACCGCTCCTTCTCAACCCCCCATGCCGAGTATGCACGCCTCTTCCCTTCCCCCGTACCTCTTTAATTTTACCAGCGTGAGCAGCATTATGAACTTGCTGCCCGCGTCATTTCAGCTCTCCCCCTAGGCGCGGGACCCGGAAGTGACATCAGAGAGAGACGACAGTGATTCGGGCAGCAAGTTTGTGATACTGCTCGCGCCAAGAAAATCAAAGAGGTACGAGGGAAGAGGTGCGCGGCAGGGGGGTCAGGAAGGAGCGGGGAATGGAGAGGAGGACGGGTGCCAGCGGCCCCACCATGACGGCACCCAGGGCTGACTACCCTCCCCCCCCTCCAACTTACTACTCCTCTGCTCAGGAGATCAAGGAAAAACAGGGCAGGACTAGATCTCAAAAAATTTCTCATACCGCCTTCTAGGCAGTGTACAATAATAAAAATTTATACAACATACGGCAATAGTAAAATGAAGTTAAAAACAGTACATGACATCATTGGGCATGTTAGTATAACCAAAGACTTAAACCATAGACAGACAGTAAACAGAAAGAAAAAGATAAGAACTACAATATTCTAAGAAAAGAGAACAAGTAAGGGACAAACAATCGATGGGGTGGTACATTTTAAAGAAAACAATCGATCAATCTGAAAAGAATGTCAGAAGATCAAAGAAAAACAGGCGGGACTGCTGTCTTATCGATAGGAAAAGATAATAGATGGGCGGACTGGATAGGCCATATGGCCTTTGTCTGCTGTCATTTTCTCTGTTTCTCAGGTTACATGGATCTCAGGAGGTCATATAGAATCATTGAAAGAGTTTAAAGAAACCTCTAGTCACATATAGTCAAAGACAAAGCTGAAGGAGTCTTTAGGAACTCTTGGAGAGTCATAGGCTCTAGCAGACCTCTAGAAGTCATCTAGAATCATGGGAAGATGGAGCCAGAAGGTCATCTAGAATCATTGAAAGAGTTTAAAGAAACCTCTAGGAAGATAATAGATGGGCGGACTGGATAGGCCATAAATCCTTTGTCTGCTGTCATTTTCTCTGTTTCTCTGTCTACATGGATCTCAGGAATCATTGAAATCAGGATCATCTGGAATCATTGAAAGAGTTTAAAGAAACCTCTAGTCACATATAGTCAAAGACAAAGCTGAAGGAGTCTTTAGGAACTCTTGGAGAGTCATAGGCTCTAGCAGACCTCTAGAAGTCATCTAGAATCATGGGAAGATGGAGCCAGAGGGGTCTCAGAAGGTCGTCTAGAATCATTGAAAGAGTTTAAAGAAACCTCTAGGAAGATAATAGATGGGCGGACTGGATAGGCCATAAATCCTTTGTCTGCTGTCATTTTCTCTGTTTCTCTGTCTACATGGATCTCAGGAATCATTGAAATCAGGATCATCTGGAATCATTGAAAGAGTTTAAAGAAACCTCTAGTCACATATAGTCAAAGACAAAGCTGAAGGAGTCTTTAGGAACTCTTGGAGAGTCATAGGCTCTAGCAGACTCTAGAAGTCATCTAGAATCATGGAAAAATGGTCTAGAATCATGGGAAGATGGAACCAGAGGGGTCACAGAAGGTCATCTAGAACAGTCCTCCTTTATTCCACCCTGCTTTTGCCAATAGACAAGCGCCACTCTTTCTAACCATCCTGCGCAGCGATTGGTCTAACCTGCCCTTAAACCCACCATGAAACAAAGCTTAAATACCCCTTCCTGCTGTCCTTATTCTTCTCATGGTAAGTCATGGCTGTTGCTTTTTCCTTCCAATGTTGCTCTCCACTTCTCTCTCAAGGTTCATTCAATCTGACTTTTCTGTTACAAAATAGGATTACCAGGGGGCTACCAACCATCAGGGACAGTTTGAAGCAGGTCTGATTTCCAGTGATGCAGACATCTTATGACCCAACATGAGATGCATTGGGTCTATACAGTATACCAGTGATAGGCCCCACATTGTCAAGCTGAGCTACCCCTGGTTTTGCCAGAGTGCATGAAGGAACTCCACCAGCCTCTCTATCACAGTTTAGGAGCTACTGGGAACAGGATGTGGTGGGCCTGAGGGCTTGGCCACTCACCATACAAAGCCAGTTCACTCCCGGGAAGCGCTGGTAGCAGTGCGTGCTGTAGATGAAGAGGAACGCCAGGGTGATGAAGAACTCCAGCAGTGCGGCTGACACGTGTGAGGTCAGTGAGACCAACAAACAGATAAACACAATCGTGCAAAGTGCCTGAGGAGAGGAAGAAAGAAACAATCAATGAAGAGGGGAATTGAGGGTAGGAGGACAGTGAGGAAGGAGAACCAGAGGCCCTGGAGACAAAGAAGCAGTAAGGGGGGGACGGAGGAAGGAGCATACAGGGAAATGCCTGAATTAGTTCATCTTGAGCTACCTACTGAAAATGGTGTGAGCTAATTCCAGATAAAAGTATTTACTTTCTCACCACCTTAGAGAATGGCACAGGGACAAATGTGTCCCCGTCCCCACAGGAACTCAATTTCCCCATCCCGTCCCTGTGAGTTTTGTCCTGTAAGCTCTGCCTTAACTGCACAAGCCTCAAACACTTATGATTATAAAGTGTTTCTGGCTTGTGCAAATGAGGACGGAGCTTGCAGGAAAGGGGCAGGGACAGGAAAAGAACTCGCGGGGTTGGGGGAAAATTTGTCCCCATGTCATTCTCTACACCCCTTCTCTCAGGCCAATGTGTCAAAACACACAGTTGGACATTATTCCATAAGGAGGCAGTTTCTCAAACCTACTTACTTAGGCAAATGAAGCTAAGTGAAAACTACCCATATTCACTGTTCCTTCTAAGCTGAGGGAGAGTCCTCCAATTGCATTGCTGCCAGTAGGGGATACTACTTCAATATTTTGTTTTCATATAAAGGCCAAATGGACCATCCGCAGCATCCACTATCTGCTCCTCTCCCTAAGAGATCCCACACTTTCTTGAATTCAAACACAGTCTTTGTCTCCACCACCTGTACCAGGAACCTATTCCACATATCTACCACCCTTTCTGTAAAAAAGTATTTCCTCAGATTACTCCGGAGCCTATCACCTCTTAACTTCATCCTATGCCCTTGCATTGCAGAGTTTCCTTTCAAATGAAAGAGACTTGACTCATGTACATTTATATCAGGTAGGTATTTAAACATCTGTCTCATATCTCCTCTCTCTTGCCTTTCCTCCAAAATATACAGATTGAGATCTTTAAGTCTATCCCCATACGCCTTATCACGAAGACCACACACCATTTTAGTAGCCTTCCTCCGGACCGACTCCATCCTTTTGATATCTTTTTGAAGGTGCGGCCTCCAGAATTGTACACAATATTCTAAATGAGGTCTCACCAGAGTCTTCTACAGAGGCATCAATATCTCCTTTTTCCTCACAATCAAAAATGTAATAGTTAAACAGCCCCCCCCCCCCCCTCCCCTGGCAAGACTGTAGGCAGAGGACTCCCGCTAGAGCAATGGTCTCAAAGCCTTTGCAGGGCCACATTTTGGATTTGTCGGTACTTGGAGGGTTTCAGAAAAAAATAGTTAATGTCTTATTAAAGAAATGACAATTTTGCATGAGGTAAAACTCTTTATAGTTTATAAATCTTTCCTTTTGGCTGTGTTAATAATAATATTGTCATTTATAGCTAAAGAGACATCTGATCAAGAAACTGTTTTATTCTACTTTTGTGATTATAATAAACATACCGAGGGCCTCAAAATAGGACCTGGTGGGCCACATGTGGAACAGTTTTTTGCCAACCCCTAGAGGTAGCCACTTAAATTGCCTAACAGTTAAGACAGTCCTGGGAAAGTCAGGACCAAGAAAGCAAGGGGGCAACAAAGAGGAGCAGAAACACTGATTTTTAAGGGTTCTGGGCAGCGAGGGTGAGGATATGAGATTCTAGAACAGGACATAGAGAAGGGCAACAGAGAAACGACAATGCTAGTGAATACAAGACCCTGGTGAGCAGACACACGCACAGTCCCCCATCCCCCCAGCAATGAGACCCCATACATTCACCTTAGGCACACCCAAACCCCATTCCAGAAATGAGACCCACATCTGACACCAGAGAGACACCCAGCAATGAGACCCTGCACTACTCAGAGAGACTTCCCACATACACACACAATGAGACCAATCCCTGCCCCTAACAGACCCCGCCCCTAGATAAACACATACAGCTGCATTACCAAGACAAACAGATCAGGACACAGGTACACTGCATTCTGCAAGACAGACTCCCTCACACACCCCAACATCATAGCACTGTAGCATACTGAGCAAGGGAGCACATCTGCATTCACACCACATCTGGAAGTATGACATCAAGAAGCTGAGAGGGGATACAGGCAAAAAGACACCAAAGTTAAGAGACAGTCTGATGGAATTAGAGCATTGTAAGTCTTTTACCAGCTCTGCCGCCAATAAGATGCCTTTCCTGGACCTCAAGAAACTTTTATCCAGAACCAAGCTCGGGGCTTCCCCGGAGTCCTGCAAGTCCGGTTCCTTCTCTCTCCAGAACATCCCTTTAGAGGGGGAAGAGGAGACAACAGGGATTTGAAGACAGGGATTTCTCCCCACCACCCACTAAATGGTTTTCCACAGGAAAGAGGAACAAAAACCCTCTAGTCAGAGGGAGAGAGACAGAGAACACTCCCTAAAGAGGTTGAAAGATGCACAAAGGGCTATTTGTGTCTGTCACCATCATCCCAGTGTATGCGCACCAGGAGACACACAAATACATGTACCCTTTGGTCCATGAATAATGTACACAAATACACATATTGAGGATCCAACAATGATCTATTTATTTAAAAAATGTCTATACCGTTTTATTCCAAAACAGTTTACAATAAAATTACATACATAAAATACTGAAACAGGTCAGAACAGATAAAAACAAAAGCAGAAAGATTCAATCCTTGCAATAGGTCAAATGCTCAAAGAAATGCATCAACAAATAATTTGCGTTTTCAGCAGTTTCCTGAATGAACTCCTATTCCCACATTCCCGAATTTGACCAGCATGGCCATTCCACAGTTTTAGTCCTGTACATGAAAAGGTCAGGGCATTGGTTTCCACATACTTGGGATTGGCCTTTGTTTTCAACAGTGCACAATGATCTTGATGGTTGGCAACCAGACATCAAACTCTTAAAAATTCGGGAATCGTGCCATATAAAAGTTGATCTAAAATCAAATGAAAATTTGTGGTTCTAAGTATTATAATACCAATATCCCAAAAATTCCACGCAAAATACAAAACAACTTTGGGGTCCTTTTATCAAGCTGCGCTAGTGGGTTAGCGCGTCGGACATTTCATCACGCATTAAACCCCTACCGCAGCTTGATAAAAGGACCACACATTGTTTGGAAAGTGACTCCGATTCTGCGCAAGGCGACTTGTGGGAGTAGCTGTGTGTTAATTGCACCACCTGAGACAGTTCCGGCATTTTTTCTGGGTTTTTTATAAAAATAATTTTTTTTTAAGAAAAAGATTAGATTGAATTGAATAATAAAGCATTAAATAAAATAAAGTAGTTTTATAAGTCACAATAAGTAGGTGGTAGGGTGGAACTCGGGCCAATGAGGTGAACATGAGTTTTTAAACATTGGTTCAAAAAAAGATCCGTAGTGGTAAAACAGCTCAATAAGTCTGAGGCTCCTGTTCTGGTAGAGATACTAATTGAAAAATTTGTTTTCCCACAAAGTTGTTTTGTATTTTACGTGGAATTTTTTGGATATTGGTATATAAAAATTGATGACATAGCATGAATGCTTTGTATTGGATTCTAAGTACTACTGGTAGCCAATGCAGTTGTCGGAGATATGGGGTTCATATCTTGGCGTATCTACTTGTATTCAGTGGCGTAGTAACAGGGGGGAGGGGACCACCCCAGGCGCTATATTGATGAGGGCGCCAGCACCCCTCCTCCACTCCAGCCCCATCTTTTCCCACTCTTCCCCTCACCATGGGCACGCCCCCTTCCCCCTTTCCTCCAGTTGTTCACCACTGCAACAACTTCAACGGGCTTCTCGCGACCGCATCATCTCTCCCGCTGATGTCACGTCCGTGTGCCCCGCATTGGAAGTGGCGTCAGAGGGAGAGCTGACAGGGTCGCAAGGAGCACGTTGAAGTTCCTGGTCAATAACTAGAGGTATGGGGGAAGAGAAGGGGGCACGGGTGGCAGGGGGGATCGAGGAAGGGGCGAGGGGGGGCAGAGATGAGGGTGGGAAGAGGCGCCACCTTCCCGGGCACCCTCACCTCTCACCCTTGCATGTATTTGACCTAACTATGTTAAGAGTTGTACTGATCTACCTATACTAGCAACCCTATTGTATGTCCGTGTCAAGCTGTCCATTGTAACTTATAAGAACATAAAAATAGCCATACTGGATCAGAACAGTGGTCCATCTAGCCCAGTATCCCATCTTCATGGAGGCCAATCCAAGACACAAGTACTTGGCAAAAACCCAAATAGTAGCAGCATTCCAAGCCACCAATCCAGAGCAAGCAGTGGCTTCCCCCATGTCTGTCTCAACAGCAGCCTATGAACTTTTCCTCCAGGAATGTGTCCAAACCTTTTTTTAAAACTAGCTACATTAACCGCTCTTAACACATCCTCTGGCAATACATTCCAAAGCTTAGCTATTCTCTGAGTGAAAAAAATATTCCCTCCTATTGGTTTTAAAAGTATTATTCTGTAACTTCATCGAGTGTCCCCCGAGTAACCGACCGAATCTCTTAAAATGTCATTTGTCCCCGTGTCATTCTCTATTGGATAGTTCTGTTGAAAATAAGCAATTAGCATGAACCTAGGGGAGTGTGTGGTGCATAGGTTAGAGCTACAGCCTCAACACCCTGAGGATGCGGGTTCAAATCCCTCGCTGCTCCTTGTGACCCTGGGCAAGTCACTTAATCCCCTCATTTCCCCAGGTACACTAGATAGAGTTTGAGCCCACCGGGACAGAGAGGGAAACATGATAAAGGACCTGAATGTAAACCACTTAGGATATAAGTGGTATAGAAATAAAACCTGGAAACCAGCTATTTTGGGGGTGCTCCAGAGGCAGAGTTGGCACTTGGCCAATTATTCAGCTGGCCGAGGACGGCTTAAAATTATTTTTTACACTGTTCTCCCAGGGGAGCTCAGACCAATTTACATTAATTTATTCAGGTACTCAATCATTTTTTCCTGTCTGTCCTGGTAGGCTCACACTCTTATCTAATGTACCTGGGACAATGAGGGGGGGGATTAAGTGACCTGCCCAGGGTCACAAGGAGCAGCATGGGGTTTGAACCCACAACCTCAGGGTGCTGAGGCTGTAGCTTTAACCACTGCACCAAAGTCTTATCTTTATGTAGGAACCCCATAGCCACTTAAATGCTGAATATTGCAGGGGGAAGGTCACAGTGGGGTCCAAGCAGCAGGCAGGTCAACCCTCTGTTTTCAGCAAGCCTCTGATTTGGTACCCTGGGCAGAAGTCTGTCTTGCCCATCTGTACCAATGAATCTAAAGCACTGGCCATAGCCTGCACGCGGTGAGCGTGTACTGAAAGACGCAGAAATATAGCTGTAGATATATGAACACAACTACAGCACCCTGAAGTCACTGAGTGACCTCTAGCTAAAACTGTTCATATTTATGTTATTGAGGGAACCCACAGCTGAGACACTGGAATGAGTAAAACTAGATATTCTTGCACTGAGAATTTACGCATTTGTATTACTGACAGAGACCCTAGAGGGAACTTCACTGTGAAAGGAGTAGCCAACTGGTGCAGGGGACAGAGAGTGAGAGAGAGGAAGTTAAAGAAAGAAGGGAGGCAGGGCAGCAGAGAGTCGAGCAGGGGGCACAATGGCAGATTGTTCCCTAACCCGTGAGGAAGGGAGGTGCTTGGTACGGGGTGGAGGGAGAGCAGGGTGAATCCTGAGCTCCAAACACAAGAGGCAAACTGTTCTGTTCTCAAGGCTAGACGTATCTGGCCGCTGAATTCATTCACAGAGACCTTGGAGTCACCAGTGGGCAAGATAAAAAGTGATCAAAATGTAGCAGAAGTCTGAAAACTAATATTATACTGGCAAAACGTGATTGCAATTCCTACCTCTGCCAACAGAGGGATTGGCAGAGCATGGAAAAACAGCACCAGCTGTATTGGAAGCTGGAGGGACTGCTAGCTGTGGGGGGAGCTATAGGGAATAGTGGAGGGAGTGCTGGCTGTGGGGGGAGCTGGAGGGAATGGTGGAGAAAATGCTGGCTGTGGGAGGAGCTGGAGGGAATGGTGGAGAAAATGCTGGCTGTGGGGGGAGCTGGAGGGAATGGTGGAGGGAGTGCTGGCTGTGGGGGGAGCTGGAGGGAGTGCTGGCTGTGAGGGGAGCTGGGAATAAGGAGGGGAATCATAAGGATGGAGGGACTAGGGGGGCTATGCAGGAAGAATTGTAGAGAATGGTGAATGTAGGGGCTGGTGAGCCACAAGATAATATTTTAAGAAATATATTTCTCATCCAAAATGATGTTTAATATATAACAGTATCTTTTGCATGTTCCAGTAAATTGAAACAGTAAGAGGTGACAAGAGTCAGTCCATCAAAGTCATCCGACACCTTTGCTCATCACTACTTCTTCTCGTGGGAGGTGGGAATGATGCAGGCACATGCCACAGGTACCGAGAGGTTCTTCTCTTCCGTATAGTAGTGGTGGGAGTCATTGAGGAAGGGACGCCTGTAGGTTACTCGTATGGTATAATTCACTTCCACTGATAGCAGACTGTGGTTCTCTTTCCAGGCCAAGTGTGCCCCCGAGGCCTTTGGCGGCATCAGACACCCACTACAGCTGCACTTCGCCATGGAGATTTCCTTCGGGATTCTTTCGCTATCCCTGTGTATGCTGAGAAGGGCAGCAAAGAGAAAGGGAGAGGTTCGTTAGCTGAAGACCAAGTAGCCACTCTTGCCCGCTTTGAATATTCGGTGACAGCTTTTTAAGGGTGGGTTTGAAGGGGCAGCTGTCTGAACTCAGGGGGTACTTCAAGACTCTCCATTGTCCTCCATCCTTTTTCATTTTATTTAGGATTTATTTCAAAAAATTGATAAACCACTTTAAATCAAACACACACAGTGTAAAAATAATATCAACACGTAGAATCATCTTGATGTCATTCCCACTAATTCTTACAAGGCTCATAGTAAAGGTTCATAGTAAAGGGGTCATATGATGTCAAATTATTAATCCACATCTGAGTTCTTTGGAAGGGGTTTTCCAGTCTTTAGCTACTCGCTACTATTCGGATTACATGAGATGCAGTATTTTGTGGAGATATCTTTGAGCCTATAGGAGACAGGATGAGGAAAAGCGAATGAAAAATGAATGTGGAGAAGGTGAAAATGTTATGGATAGGGAGAAGAAACCAAATACTACTACAGTAGACCCTCAATATTCGCGGGGGTTAGAGGCAGAGCTGGCCCGCGAATAATTTTTTGTGCCTGCACCCTCCTGCCTCCCCGACCTTACCTGGTGGTCTAGCGGTGATGCAGGGCAGGAGCGATCTTCCTACGCTCCTGCCACGTGCAGAACTGTCATCAAAATGGCTGCCATGAGTTCCTGTTGTAGTCTCGGGAAATCATGGCAGCCATTTTGATGATGGCTTTGCACGGAGCAGGAGTGTAGGAAGATCGCTCCTGCTCCACCACAAGGTAAGGTCCGTGGAGGTTGGGGAAGCCTGCAAAAAAAGAAAATTAAAAATTGTGAATAACCGAATTTGCAAGTAAGAGAAACCGCGAATCATGAGGGGGAGCTTTACTACTACTATTTATCATTTCTATAGCACTGAAAGGCATCCGTAGCATTGTATATTTAACATGTAATAGACAGTGAGCTTACAATCTAATTTCTGGATGGTGGGGAGCAGTGGAATAAAGCAGAACTACCAACCAGGGCCCCCCCCCCACCTGTACAACCCTCTTGATCGCCTGGTCTCCCGCACTGATTCCAAAGTACTGGCCTCCACACACAGCTAAATTAAAAAAAACATTTGCATAAATTTCAGGAGAACAAGTCTATTCACGGTTACCAACTTCTGCTTGTACGGGATCTTTTGTATGAATCTGTTTAGAATCTAGGATACTCGGGGTGACTCTGGATTCTATGGATTGTCATGTTAGATTACTAGTTAAGAAACTTTTGTTATAACTTGCCATCAATTCCTCAAATTAGATCTGTTAAGGCAGGGGTAGGCAATTCCGGTCGAGTTTTCAGGATCTCCACAATGAATATGTATGAGATGGATTTGCATGCCCTGCCTCCTTCATTGTGGATAGCCTGAAAAGCTGACCTGGCTGCGGCTCTCGAGGACCGGAATTGCCTACCCCTGTGTTAAGGGAACTTCAGATTTGCAGATGACAATGCAAGTGATTGCTGTAATATAGTTTGTTTGTAAAACATTTGGTATACCGCGACACCATGTTTTATTATCCAGCGGTTCACTTTTTTCTACAAACGGTAATAAAACCAAGAAGGAAAAGAGCTCCAATCCAGAAAGAGAAGACCTCAACCATTCATAACCAACAGAAGAGTTGCCATACTGGGACAGACCCAAGGTCCAACAAGCCCAGTCTCCTGTTTCCAACAGAGGCCAACCCAGGTCCCAAATACTTGGCAGTACTTGGAGTAGCAACATTCCAGAATCCAGAGCTGAGATTGTGATGTCATAAGGCTTCATTCCACCAATGCCCAAGAGCCAACCTCAGCAGTGATGTCACAATGGTTTGATTGTCCTCACTTGGCTCACTATGTTATACTTGGCTCACTTAAGAACATAAGAATTGCATACTGGGACAGATGGAAGGTCCATCAAGCCCAGTATCCTGTTTCCAACAGTGGCCAACCCAGGTCCCATGAATCTCGCTAGATCCCAAGTAGTAAAACAGATTTTATGTTGCTTATCCTAAAATTAAGCAGTGGATTTCCCCAAGCCATCTCAAAGAAATATATATTACTACCAGATCCTTGATACGTGTCAAGTTAGGGTAAAAACTTGTAATGTAACTATGGCAAATTGTAACCTGTACCTAAATTGTAATTATATATTATGTATGTTAACCTGTAAGCCGTTCTGAGAATGGTAACAGCTCCGACACTCATAGAATTCCTATGACCATCTGAGCTGTTACCGCCATAGGCGGCGCTAAAAACGCTAGTGCAGTTTTGTAAAGGAGGGGGTAAATAAATAATAATGGCCTATAGACTTCTCTTTTGGGAAATTAGCCAAACCTTTTTTAAACCCTGCTAAGCTAACTGATTTCACCACCTTTGTCATTCCGTCCATATCTACATTAAAGGACTCTCTAAAAATGAATGCTTTTAATCCTATTTTAAGTTTAGAAAAGCTGCAGGTTTCACCTATAAGTAGGTTCAGTGGGATTAGAGTGGGCTTTGGAAGGCTCCCAGATTCCACCATAGGTATAGTAGTTAGAGTGAGATATGGGCCTGTCCCCATCTGTATAGCTCACAACACACTGACCACCAGGTTACTCCAGGAACCTGCTTGCTGTTAGTTCTGTTACATAGTAGATGACGGCAGATAAAGACCTGAATGGTTCATCCAGTCTGCCCAACCTTATCCATTTTAAATATTTTTTCTTCTTAGCTATTTCTGGGCAAGAATCCAAAGCTCTGCCCGGTACTGTTCTTAGGTACCAACTACTGAAGTCTCCGTCAAAGCTCACTCCAGCCCATCTACACCCTCCTAGCCATTGAGGCCCTCCCCAGCCCATCCTCCCCCAAATGGCCATATACAGACACAGACCGTGCAAGTCTGCCCAGTACTGGCCTTAGTTCTTCAATATTTACTGATTCTAGATCCTCTGTGTTCATCCTATGCTTTTTTGAACTCCGTCACCGTTTTCCTCTCCACCACCTTTCTCGGGAGCGCATTCCAGGCATCCACCACCCTCTCCGTAAAGAAGAATTTCCTAACACTATTCTTGAGTCTCCCACCCCTCAACCTCAAATTATGTCCTCTAGTTTTACCATTTTCCTTTCTCTGGAAAATATTTTGTTCTACGTTAATACCCTTCAAGTATTTGAACATCTGAATTATATCTCCCCGTCCCTCCTTTCCTCTAGGGTAGACATATTCAGGGCTTCCAGTCTCTCCTCAAATGTCTTAGGTCTTCCTGACAGGTAGATAAGTTTCACATGACATGGTTGTAAAACTATTGATTCAGTTGCATTGTCTCCCACTAAGATCACAAGTGGAGTGCCAACTATTATTGATTATTTTCAAAATAATTCATTTTATATCACTTTATAATCCCAAATGATTGTTTTGCTCTGCAGCCCAACATTTGTTTACAGATGCCAACAGTGAAAGATCTTCATCTCCAAAAATCGAGAACTCAAAACATCAAAGGACAAGGTCCTATAATTTGGAATACTCTGCCTTTAGATTTAGCGCTGTGTAAACCTTTCAGCGCTATAGAAATGATAAATAGTAGTAGTTAGTATAGGGAGTACAGATCAGCTCTTAAGACATATTTATTGAACAGATGAGGTTGTTACTGCAATTAATTACATTATTGTAATCAACTAGTAAAGTATTACTTCTGTTGTTTGAGCTACCTGGTTGTTTCATTAAGCAGAATTTAAAATGCCTATATTAAATTCAAAGAAGTTATTTACTAAGAGCTGAGATGGGTTGGTGGGGAGGAGAGTTACTCCAGAAAACATAAACATAAGGTTACCATATAGTTCCAGAAAAAAGAGAACGGATTGATATATCCGTGTTTTCTTCCATTTAAAGCAATGGAAGTCCCAGGTTAAGAACGAGTTACGTTTTAAAAACTGCTCTTAAGTCGGATTTATATGTAACATGTAGATTTTAAGATTCTTGCTGCTTCCCTCTGCTCCCAGCTGACAAAAGGGCCAACTGTCCCTACCAGTTTTCCCTCTAAGGTACAGCATAGGCAACCACACCCTGCTCTTAATGTGGCCCTGCATCATTCCTGAATCTGTTTCAGGAGAAGTGTAGCAGTCTATGCCTCTGGAAAGACTGCTCAGTGAAATCAAGTGAAGCCGCAACCGCGTTCTTAAGTATGAGTCATACATAAGTTGGGCATCTGTAACTTGGGGACTGGCTGTAAGGAGGACGGATAGAGACGTTGAAAGCAATGGAAGTAAAGCCCGGATGTCTCAATCCGTCCTCCTTTTTCTGGAGCCATATGGTAACCCTGGATAAACACAACTTGCCTAGACATTTTCTCACTCTGGATCTGTTACTTACTAATAAGTCCAGGGGGACAGGGACCTCTGGTAAAGAAGACCCGTATTGTGCTGCTGACAGCTTGCGGTCACTCCAGACCGAGTCATCAAGTACGCAGCCCAGGAGACCAAGAGGAGTGAGGAGACCTGAAGAGAGTTAGAAAGAGCAGTAATGTGAGTAGCAATGAAGAAAAAAAATTGCATATTGGAGCTAGATCCTCTATTTAGATCAATTGAAGATGAACAACTGTAACTCTGTATTGTAACACCTCGACAGAAGCTCATGCAAACCGCTCTGAATTGACTCCCCTGTCATTAGTATCTCATTAAAAACAATATATTCTATGTATGTAAACCTATAACCCGTTCTGAGTTCGTTGGGGAGAATGGGATAGAAAATAATTAAATTAATTGCATAAATAAATAAGAAGAGACCTGAACCCTCTCCCACACCCTTCCCCCCCCCCCCCAACGCACCAAGCCCTCTTAGCACCACCCTCCTATGGAAGACTCAGCCTCTTCCCAGCACCCCACAGTGTAATACTGAGCCCAGTTTTCCCTGTGTTCTTCAGCCTCTCCATCCTGCTCCTCTCAGCAGCCCCTGTCTCCAGCTTAATTCTCAGTGGCCTGTAGTTTATATGGACCTTCTCTCCATGCCATATAGATACCTCCTAGCATAGGTGCGTCCATCTGCCAGAACACATCCTGAGCTTAACAGTCCATCTGTACACTGCAGTAATGGGCATACAGAGAGAGCTGCAGTTTGCGGTAGCATTGATAGCTCTAACTCTTCCCCCCACCCCCTCCTAAGAACATAAGATTAGCCTTATTGGGTCAGACCAATGGTCCATCAAGCCCAGTAGCCCGTTCTCACGGTGGCCAGTCCAGGTCCCTAGTACCTTGCCAAAACCCAAAGAGTAGCAACATTCCATGCTACCAATCCAGGGCAAGCAGACTGTGGACTTTTCCTCCAGGAATTTGTCCAAACCTTTCTTAAAACCAGCTACGCTATCCGCTTTCACCGCCACCTCTGGCAACGGGTTCCAGAGCGTGCCCCTCCATTGCTCTCTGCCTTTCCACACTCACACTTTTCATGCTGGCCTGCTTTCTGTGCCACCTGTGGTCCTCTCAGCTCTTGACAGCTCCCAGAGATACTCAAGTATCCCCCTGGCCCTGTGCTTTTGTACATATACCCGATAGGTGTCCGGTGACTGGGCACAACCACGCAATTCAAATGAGGGAAGCCCATTATTAATCAGAGATCAATTTGTTTAGGAATTTAGGGAGACTACTGGGGAAGGGAGGGGGGTAAGTAAACACCCAGTGAAACACAGAGTAAACAAATATACACAAACTGGTATCCCTGCAACAATCTCTCCCAGCTCATTTGTTTAAAGCCATAATTAGAAGGTTGGCTGAGCGAAAGGTAAGCAATGTAGAAAGGGGGTGAAGGGAATTTGGGGATTAGGGTTCCCTCTAAGCGTGTGTGCATGGGTCAAAAAGCACATGCAAGCTTCTAGGAACTGCACAAGCACATGGAAACGAGGCTGAAACTTGTGCACACACACACACACGTTTTTCATGCACACCTAGCCAAACAAAAATGAGATCATTTTGGGGTCCCCAGGTGTAACAGAGTGGCAGTAGGGGACGGGGTGAAGGGGAAACATCGGGGGGGGGAGGGGTCACAGATGTGAAAGAGTGAGGAGGGAAAGAGAGAACAAGTAGGTGATTGGAAATGAGATATTAAACACACACCCATTCCGAGTGATTAGTCCGTAGCTATGGACACGGTGATCTGTTAATTGTGTAGGTGTTGTGGTGAGGGAACACCAGAGGAAATCCTCAAGGGAAACTCCTCTCTACCACATCGAGCAGAGAAATCCTTCCAGTGAAAACACACCTCACTGGTCAGAATAAAAAAACAAAACACAGACAGGATGACAGAGTACTTTATACAGTGTAACTTGTGAATGAGGGACAGTGAGGGCAAGGACACTTTAGCCTTAATATAAAGTTATACGGTGTAACCCATGAAGGATAGTGAGGGAAGAGGGCATTTTATCCTTATTATGAAATCGTACACTTTCATTCATGTACGAGAGACAGTGAGGAGAGGGGGCTGTTACAACAAGCGAGTGAAGGCCTCATCGAAGGGGCCACTAAAACGCCTCGCTTGTGGAAGGACGGCCACCTGCATGACAGCAGATAAAGACCAAATGGTCCATCCAGTCTGTGAATGCAGCCCTTACATCATCATCATCATCATAATAATAATTTATTTATGTCACCATACCGTGAAGCTTCTAAGCGGCTAACAACAGGAAAGCAATACATACAATTCTAATAAATACATCAAGGTAAAATAAACATGTGAATAAAATTGGAAAGATATGTTAAAAAGAGCAAAGAACGTTAAGATATCAGCAATTTTCTAAAATCTAAATAAGAAGAAGCTTCTAACATCATTTTGCCGAGCCATATATTCAATTTGGCGGCCTGAAATGTAAACGTTCTCTCGAGGAACCTCTTGTAATGACAAGATTATAAGAAGGGTATTTCTGAGTCGCATAATGCCTAATTACAATATAAGGAATTACAGAACACTGGTCTCCCTACCTAAAGAAGGATATAAAACTGCTGGAGAGGGTGCAGAGGCGAGCAACGAAGCTGGTAAAAGGTATGGAGAACTTGAACTAGAAAGAACGACTTAGAAAACTGGGACTGTTCTCCCTTGAGAAGAGGAGACTGCGAGGGGATCTGATTGACACTTTTAAAATAATAAAAGGAATCGACAAGATAGAGCAGGATAAAAAGTTATTTACGATGTCCAATGTGACTAGGACAAGAGGTCATGGACTGAAGTTGAGGGGGGGACAAGCCCAGGACAAATGCCAGGAAGTTCTGCTTCACACAGCAAGTGGTGGACACCTGGAACGCTCTCCCGGTGAAGGTTGCTGCGGAACCCACCGTTCTAGGATTTCAGGGCAAGTTAGATGCACATCTCCTCGGAAGGCGCTTAAAGGGATACGAATGACTAAGTTTTTTGCCAGGTTACACCTGGCTGGGCCTCAGCGTGAGCGGATCACCGGACTTGATGGACCCAGGGTCTGATCTGGAGATGGCAGTTCTTATGTATAAGCTACATTTTAAGATGTTATCAGTAATTCATCAGAGTTTGTATGGCTAGGTGCCAGTGAACTATCGGAATTTGTGGGAGGTGTATCAGCCAGGGAGGGCGTTGAGGTCAGAAGGGACTAGGAGACTGATCTCTATGCAGGAAAATGTTATCCGATATGTTCAATGTAGAACAGCAATGATATCTGTGGCAGGAGTGAAATTATGGAATTATCATCCCGGCATCCTGAGGGACCTGTTCTGACCGGTTAAAGTTTCGAAAAATGTTGAGGCCTTTTTTTTTTTAATTTCATCTGCAAGTTGGTCAGGGTATCTTGAATGTGAATAAGATGATTTATTGATTGATTTTTTTTATTGTTGATATCCAGTGTGGATCCTGAGGTCAGAGTTACAGAGGAGGGAACTGTGTGTACAGTGTTGTCTGCCTTTAGTTTGACTTTGTCGGATGCAGCCCAGGCCTTTATTTTATCTATTCCATTTGATATTATCAGCATTGAGCGGCAAAATACAAAAAAACCATCTAAGTCCATTTTGGATCTAAAGCGCTAGTCGTCCAAAGTCCATTCTCGAAAAATATGTCCAAAATAGATATGTGTTTGAGAATCATCTACTTCTGCATCCAGCCGTTTGACCACTAAGTCGTCTATTTTTATACCCCATTCTCGTCAAGCCAAAAACGCCTAGAAATGGAAGAAGGGCGACAGGGCGATAACTATCCGTGGCATCCTGTTTGCCTGTCTTGTCTGTTTCAATTGTAAGCTCCTTTGAGCAGGGACTTCCTCCTTCGTGACTCTGTACACCGCTGCGTACATTTGGTAGTGCTATAGAAATAATTAATACTAGGAGTAGTATTAGAGTCACCAGATTTTCCCGAAGGAAAGTCCGTTCCCATGGCCACGCCCCTAGGCCTGCTCCGTTCTGCCCCCAGCCCCACCACCTTAACAGCATCTGCGCAGGCGATGCAATGATGTCATAGAAACATAGAAATAGACGGCAGATAAGGGCCACGGCCCATCTAGTCTGCCCACCCCAAAGACCCTCCCCTACCTTTCTCTGTGAATAGATCCCACGTGTCTATCCCATTTGGCCTTAAAATCAGGCACCTGAAGTGGAAGACTATTCCAGCGATCAATCACCCTTTCAGTGAAAAAGAATTTCCTGGTGTCCCCGTGCAGTTTCCCGCCCCTGATTTTCCACGGATGCCCCCTTGTTGCCGCTGGACCCTTGAAAAAGAAGATATCTTCCTCCGCCTCAATGCGGCCCGTGAGATCCTTGAACGTCTCGATCATGTCACCCCTCTCTCTGCGTTCCTCGAGTGAGTATAGCTTTAATTTATCCAGCCGTTCCTCGTACAGGAGATCCTTGAGTCCCGAGACCATCCTGGTGGCCATTCTCTGGACCGACTCCAGTCTCAGCACATCCTTACGGTAATGCGGCCTCCACGTGTGATGTCACGCGGATGCCGTCCTGGCTTCGGAAGCTTGTCAAAACCCGGAGAAAGTGCCGTGTTTTGAAAAGCCGTCTGGACCCCCGGACATATCCTCAAAGGGAGGGCATATCCCCCATCAAAAGAAATTGTACGATGTGAGATCCGCCACCGAGCCTTTTCAGGAGTAGCTCCCATGCTTTGGAATTTACTCCCAGAAGGGCTACTTCTAACTCAGGAAGCAGGTGAAGGCCTGGCTCTTTATCCAAGCTTTTAATACATAGGGTGATTGACTATACACTCATTCTGCACCAGGACCATCTTGCTACCCACTGGGGCCCAAATTCTCTAAATAAGTTAGGCATTGTTTTGCTAGGTGTTAATTGGCGTAGCAATTGAACACATTGTTTAAAAACAATTTAAATGTAATTTTTTTTTTAAATGGAGGCACAGTTTATGCCAGAAATGACCTTTGGCGTTACTAGACCCTTCTGTAGACACGATTCATGTCAAACACAGGCTCTGGGAATGTAAGCCTTCAAACCCTGACCTGCATTACTGGTACCTATGTTTAACTGTAGCTATGATTCTCCAAACGGTGCCATAACGTGATTGACAGGTGATTTTTTTTTAGGCACCATTTGCAGAATCTGGCCCCAGGGGCATAGCCAGATCCCCAATTCTGGGTGGGCCTGTGCCCCCAGTTGGGTGGGCAGATGGTCTTCTCCCACCCAAGCGAGGCAAGGCGTCCCGGTCTATCCCCTGATGCTCCTGCTGCCGCCGCCTGCCTTTCAAAGAGCCGATCTTCACTGGCAGCCGGCAGCGTGACGGATAAGCGCTGCTCATGCCGGCCCCTCAGCCTCCCTTCTAGTGCGCTCCGCCTCTGCAGAAACAGGAAGTTGTGTCAGAAGGAAAGCTGTGGGGCTGGTGCAAGCAGAGCATGTTAGTTACGCTGCTGGCTGCGGGCGAGGATTGGCCCTTTAAAGGTATGCAGTGGAGAGGTATGGGGAATTTGTAGCTTAGAGATTTCTATTCCGCCATTACCTTGCGGTTCAAGGTGGATTATAAACGGTGGGTTACAATGGAAGATCATTGGTCATTTCTAGAGAAGGTGAAGAGTAGATCAGGTAGTTTCTGTGTGGCAGGAAGAGGGAGGGAGGGAGGAAACATCAGCCTCAAGGTAAAAAAAAACCATCACATATGTAAATCCAAGCCTAATATAGGGGTCTTTTTATTAAGGTGTGCTAAATGCTAAGGCACTATATATTCTATGAGCGTCTTAGCATTTAGTGTGCGAGAAACTTTAGCGTGGACTAAATCAGTTAGTTAAATTGGTTAGCGCCTTAATTAAAGGACCCCATAGAGTCCTTTCACTTTTATCTTTTGACCCCACCAGCTGCCGCTGAGTGGACCTGAGCGCAAAGGCCCACACACGGTAACACAATCAGCTCAAGTTTCAAGTTTCAAGTTTATTATGGGACTTGATAAATCGCTTAATCAAATATTCTAAGCGATGTACATTTAAAATTTACAATATAAATCTAAAATACAGTAACAATATATTATATTACAATGCAGACAATATATTTAAGTAATAACTAAAAAACAATAAATTCAAGCATAGTTAAACAAAGGGAAAGAAGGGAAGAAATACAATTTTAAATAAAGATAAGACAATGAAAGAAAACACAAAATAATGTAATTAGAACAGGATTGATCAAATAATCATCATTCTTAAAATATAAAAGAATTATGTGAAGAAGGGATCATTAAAACGGCCTTGAGTCTAGCCACTCCTCTGTTTATCTTCATGGACTCTGTCCCCATCTAATATTTGCCCGTGGCCCCTCAGCAACATGATAAGCTGCATTGTAGAAAAGCATTAGTGTCATATCTGTGTTATGTGAATATTCTAATGTGTGCTTATTAGGTGTTTCATAATTTTATATCTCTCTTATTTGAATTTCGGGGCTGTTATAAGTATATTTTTGAAACTGTTTCAAGGATTTTGACTTTACCTCATTCATTGTATCTATGGTCTTTTTCCTACTGTCATGCTATCAACAAAATTGCAGATTTTATGTTGAATTATACCTGCTGTACACTGCCTTGGGTGAATCTCTTCATAACTGCAAAATTGGTTTGAGGCACAGGCCAGCGTGCTGAATATTCTGCGCTGCTCCTGACACTCATAGAGTTCCTATGTGTGTCGGAAGCAGTGCAGAGCATTCAGCGCGCCGGCCTGCACTAAAAAACGTTTCACAGTTTTGTAAAAGGGGGGAAAAGGCAGTTCATAAATCCCAATAAATAAATATCCTTAATATAAAATTATACAGTACTAGTCTTTAAGCCCGTTACATTAACAGATGCTAGAATAGATGTGTCTGTCTGTCTTTCTGTCTCTCTGTCTCCTTAGCCGCTGTCTGTCTGTCTGTCTTTCTTTCTTTCTGTCTCTCTCTCCTTGGCTGCTTTCTGTCTCTCAGGCCCCCTGTCTGTCTGTAATTCTTTCTGTCTGTGTCTCTCCCTGGCCCCCTGTCTGTCTTTCTTTCTCTCTCCTTGGCCGCTGTCTGTCTGTCTGTCTTTCTGTCTGTCTCTCAGGCCCCCTGTCTGTCTGTAATTCTTTCTGTCTGTGTCTCTCCCTGGCCCCCTATCTATCTGTCTTTCATTCTTTCTCGCTCCTTGGCCACTGTCTGTCTGTCTGTCTCTCTGGCCCCCTGTCTGTCATTCTTTTTGTCAGTGTCTCTCCCTGGCCCCTTGTCTGTCTGTCTTTCTGTCTGTCTCTCTGGCCCCCTGTCTGTTTGTCATTCTTTCTGTCAGTGTCTCTCCCTGGCCCCTTGTCTGTCTGTCTCTCTCCCTGGCCCCCTGCCTATCTCTCTCTGGCCCCCCAAGCAAACCAAGATTGCTGCCTGCCCCAGCACATCCCTCCCCCCATAGCAGCCCCTTTTCCCTCCCCCCTCCACTTCCCTGTGCAGCAGTAGCAGCCGGACACCTCGCAGCATCTCAAAGGACACCCTCCTGCCATTGCTCTCGCCACCGCTCAAATTGCCGCAAGCGCCGCAAGCCGCAAATCAAACACGGCCACGGAGTCACAAATCATGCTGTCAGGGATCACGCCATTGTAAGTGCGCATGTGTGCTTAGGATTTTATTATAGAGGATAACTCAGGTATGAAGGACCTTTAATATAAGATTATGTGGTGTAACCCGTGCATGGGAAGCAGTGGTGGGGGAGGGCGTTATATTGTTAATATACAGTTATACACCATAACTCATGAATGAGGGACAGTGAAAGGAGAGGTTGTTTTATTCTTAGTATAACGTTAATCAGTATAACTCATTAAATTCATGTAAACTATTCTGAGCTCCCCTGGGAGAACGATATAGAAAACTCCTTTTATGAAGCCGCATTAGCATTTTTTATCACCAGCCGAGGCGGTACAAGTTCCAATGTTAATAGGAGTTCTCCTCACCCCCCCCCCCCCACACACACACTTTTACAAAACCGCGGAAGCGTTTTATAGCTCAGGATATCGCGCTGAATGCTCTGCGCTGCTCCCAACGCTCATAGGAAGTCTATGAAACATCAGAATGCGTTTTTGTAAAGGGGGGGGTCTATGTGCATCAGAGATTGTACCGCCACGGCCAGCGATAAAAAACGCTAATGCAGCTTCATAAAAAGAAAGAACATAAGAATAGCCTTACTGCAGGGCTGTCCAACCTGCGGCCCCGTGAAGTATTTTGTGTGGCCCCGGTCGAGGGTGATGTAGCGTTTTCCTCTGCTGCCCCAGGTATTTACCGTCTTGCCGGCTCCCTCCTCTGTCTTGCAGCAGCGTTTGCGGCCTTATTGGATCAGAACAATGGTCCATCAAGCCTGTTTTCACGGTGGCCAATCCAGGTCCCTAGTACCTGGTCAAAACCCAAGGAGTAGCAACATTCCATGCGGAATCCCTTGAAATAGCAAGATTCCGGAATCCCAAAGAGTAGCAACATTCCATGCAGAATCCCAAAGAATAGCAAAATTCCAGAATCCAAAACAGTAGCAACATTCCATGCAGAATCCCAAGGAATAGCAAAATTCCAGAATCCCAAAGAGTAGCAACATTCCATGCACAATCCCAAGGAATAGCAAAATTCCAGAATCCCAAAGAGTAGCAACATTCCATGCAGAATCCCAAGGAAAAGCAAGTTTCCGAAATCCCAAAGAGTAGCAACATTCCATGCAGAATCCCAAGGAATAGCAAGATTCCAAAATCCCAAAGAGTAGCAACATTCCATGCAGAATCCCAAGGAATAGAAAGATTCCAGAATCCCAAAGAGTAGCAAGATTCCATGCAGAATCCCAAGGAATAGCAAGATTCCGAAATCCCAAAGAGTAGCAAGATTCTACGATCCCAAAGAGCAGCAAGATTCTAGAATTTCAAAGAGTTGCAACATTCCATGCAGAATCCCAAGGAATAGCAAGATTCTGAAATCCCAAAAAGTAGCAACATTCATGCAGAATCCCAAGGAAAAGCAAGATTCCGAAATCCCAAAGAGTAGCAACATTCCATGCAGAATCCCAAGGAATAGCAAAATTTCAGAATCCCAAAGAGTAGCAGCATTCCATGCAGAATCCCATGGAATAGCAAGATTCTGGAATCCCAAAGAGTAGTAAGATTCTAGAATCCCAAAGAGTAGCAATATTCCATGCAGAATCCCAAGGAATAGCAAAATTCTAGAATCCCAAAGAGTAGCAATATTCTATGCAGAATCCCAAGGAATAGCAAAATTCCAATATCCCAACGAGTAGCAATATTCCATGCAGAATCCCAAGGAATAGCAAAATTCCAGAATCCCAAAGAGTAGCAACATTCCATGCACAATCCCAAGGAATAGCAAAATTCTGAAATTCCAAAAAGTAGCAACATTCTATGCAGAATCCCAAGGAATAGCAAAATTTCAGAATCCCAAAGAGTAGCAGCATTCCATGCAGAATCCCATGGAATAGCAAGATTCTGGAATCCCAAAGAGTAGCAATATTCCATGCAGAATCCCAAGGAATAGCAAGATTCCAATATCCCAACGAGTAGCAATATTCCATGCTACCGATTCAGGGCAAGCAGTGGCTTCCCCCATGTCTTTGTCAATAACAGACTATGGACTTTCCCTCCAGGAACCTGTCCCAACCTTTCTTAAAACCAGCTTGATATAAAGTTATATGATGTAACTCATATACCGAGACAGTGGAGGAAGGGGATTATAAAGTTATACAGTGTAACTTGTGTATGGGGGACACGAGGAGAAAGGGCTTTTTCTCCTTAAGATAAAGTTATAGGGTTTTACTCTTAAGGTGTAATTCGTACTGAAGGGTGTGTGGCATAAGCAGAGGTTGCACTGTACAGTCAGGACATGCAGTGACAGGCCTTTAGGACCCAGAGGAGGGAGGGGAAAGGCTGAGCCTGTGGGCCAAAAACTGCCTGATTGTTGTGGAACAGCACATTTTCATCTGAAACTCTTTATTGTCACTATCCCACCCGCACCTCCCTTCTCTGCATCTCCTTGCCCTCCTCCCACAGGGCAGAGCCCCCGGAGGGGGGGAGTCAGGGGGTCCCCAACCAGGCAGCTCCGCTCTGCAGGAGTCTCTTCCTCCAGGGAGAGGGACGTCGGGTTTGGGTTTCTTCTCTTCCATGTGACTCTTTGCTGAGATTTATTTGTTCTCTTAACTGGTTGGAGCTGGATCCATAATTGAACCTTTATTTTGGGCACAGAGTGTCTGAAGAGTTGTGGCTCGACCTGATTCTCTGGAGGTCGTTTGTAACCAGGAAAGGGGACAACTGTTGGGGTTCTTTGGTGACCAGCTCTTGATGTTTCGGCCTTCTTCGGCTTTGCTCTTCTTTGCTTGTTTATGTTTGCAGAAACCGAAACTGAAGCTTTTGCGTCTGATGCTTTCCTTTATTTAATATCTTTCTGCATTTCCAAACCTTTCTAGTTCTTCCTGAGTTTCTAATTTTAGCTGCAAGCAACTGACAGCATTTTTCAGGGTCTGCTCTTCTGCTGACTTTTTTTTTTTGGGGGGGGGGGGTCTCCCTTGTGATAAACCAGCACGAGGCTCCTTTTTGTGGGGGGGATCTGGAGCTGAGCTGGGAGACCCCATAGGAGAACATTTCCCAGTCACCCTGAGAAGACAGGGGAAGAATCCGAGGAGCCACATCCAGCTGCCACTATCCAGGATCCTCCCACTTAGGAGAACTGGGCATACTGGGACCAAAGGCATGGCAGTAAGTATTGGGGTGGAGAAGTTCCTCCAGGCAGTATAAGTTCTACTTTTTGTTTCTTACTCTAACCCCCCACCCCGACCCTTGATCTCTGGGGTGGGGGAGGGGGGGGGGAAACAGGCTGCTGTCCCTTTAAACGGTCTCTTGGAGGGAAGAATAGGAGAGGGTGACGTCACTGAGCCACATATTCCTCCTGGCTTAAAGGGACAGTGACACGATCAGGACAAAGGCGAAGATGGTAACGCTGCGAGTTAGTGGGGGGTGGGCAGTGCATGCAGAGCTGGCTCCGGTGGGCTTGTAAAGGCATTTCAAGGGGCGAAGGATGTTGGAACCTGTGCATTTTAAGGTCTGCATTGGCAGGATTACGTAGGGTTTGGGTACACAGAGCAGTATATGAGGTCTGTGTATAAAGCTGTTCTGGGGGGGGGAGGGTATCTGTCCATATGGGTTGCTTCCATGGAAGGGTTATGGCGGGGAGGCTCTTTATGCAGGGGCAGCAAGTGGAATTCATGCGAGGATCTGAGTATCCAGGTTTCTTTATGGAGTGTTTGTATATGTAAAGCTGTGGTATGAATTGCTGAATAAAGTTGGTTGGGGGAGGGGGTCTCTGTATATGGCTCTGGTTATAGAGGTCTGTGCATAGGTTTCGAAGAAGGAATCTGTGTAGAAGGCATTTCAGAAACAGTTGGATCCACTCATGTTTAGGGGGTGTTGGCAGACACATAACTGGGGGTCGCATATGCTGAGATCATCTTTCTCTCTCTCTCTCTCATGTTCATGCAGACGCAGCTGGCAAAGGCTATTTATGACAATGCTGCAGAAACAGCTGAAGAACTCTCTTTCCGGAAAGGTGACATTATGATGGTGGTGGAACGTGACACGGCTGGGCTGAGGGGCTGGTGGCTTTGCTCGCTCCATGGCCGGCGAGGCATTGTCCCTGGGAACCGGGTCAAACTGCTAGAGGGGACTGGAGCAGGCGGCTTCCACTGTGCGCGAAGGGATCCGGGGAGCGGGCACCGTTCCCCTCCCCCCCGGCCGTTGATGGACACACAGACTGTGTACCAGGTGCCTCCACGGCTGGACATGCCAGGGCATTGCTGGGAACCAGGTGTGCAAGCAGCTGGCAAGACTATGGAGCTGTACCAGATGCCACCAGCCCACAGGCAGAGCACCTCTGGCGCCAAGGAGAACGAGTATCTGTTTCCAGACGCAGAGATGGAAGTGGCGGGGGAGAGTCGAACACAGATCGGAAGACACAAGGTGAGGCCATGCAAGGAAGGGTAGAATGTCATATTTCACCTACCCCAATTCAAAAACTTTTCTGAGTCCCATCTACCCAAATATTAACCCCTATGATTCCCCCCACTCCCCGTGAGCTCCGCTGAGCTGGTAAGTCCCTCATTTCTGTGTCCTTCTCGTCGGCTGCCAACTCTATCCTTTTTGCCTTGCCGTGCCAAATGCTTGGAACAAGTTGCCCGAATCCTTATGGCGGGCTCCGTCTCTGGCAGTGTTCAAGGCCCAGTTAAAAACCCACCTCTTCGAGACTGCTTTTGATTCCTAACTCCTCTCACCTTGGGTTCTGCATCCCCCACTCTCTGTCATGTCTTGTTTGTCCAAGTTAGATCGTAAGCTCTTCCGAGGAGGGACCTTCTATAAATGTCAAAATGTACAACACTGCATATGCCTTTCATATGGTAAGTGGTAGTTGCCAGCCATACCCCTTCCTTCCCTCCATACCCTTAACCCCTATTCCTAGTCGTGCTCCCTTCCCAGTCCAAAACCCTAGTGATGCATTCCAGTTCCCTTGTGTACCCCAAAATCCATTAGAATAAAGAACAGGAGAACCAAATCCACAAAACTCAACGACGCGACGTGTACATGTTTTGGCCATGAATTTACCATGAAGGTCCAATATTATATCCCTGACTAGGAAGTCCTTGCATTTGAGGGTAAATTAATTCATTTTCAAGACTCCTGAAGCAGGCCGACTTGGCCGAATCATGTACATGTCGAGTCGTTGAGTTTGTGCATGAATAAAAGGACTTTTATGTAAAAACTTTATAGGACATTTCCACTCCTTATGCTGCGCCCCAAAATCCATTCTCATCCTACTCTACACTTGTGCTAATCCAGATCCCAGTTTATTATGCAAGTCTTTCTGGGGAGGAGGGGGAGTCTCCAGGATCCAGCGAGGATGGGGATGCCGTAGCTGAATGGAGGAATTGGAATTATCCGATGCTAGTTTCCTGTGTTGGCCAGCAAGCTTTCAAACCTCTGCTTTGTGTCTCTTTGCCAGGCGCACACTGTCCCACCAACGGCCAGGATCTGTCCCTCCACGCCCGCAGTAGCTGTGGACTCTGCCCCTCAGGATGACACTTACAGAGTGCCCCGAGGCAGTGGCGGACAGCCTGAGGCCCACATAAGCCAGGAGGTGAGACGCAGGGTTAGGTGATGGGCCGGACGTCAAGATGGTGGTTCCTCTGGCTTGTTGTTCATGTAACAATGTGGTTTTGAAGAATCTGTGCATGCTTTAATTGCAGGTACAATGTAAGAAAAAAAATATTAAAAAGAGAAATATGACTTGCCATATAAGCTTGAGTGTAGGCCCCAAAAGTTTTTGTCATTTGTAAGGTCAGAAGTTTTGGGGGACCGATAAGGGTACCAGCCTTCCCTACCCACTCATGCCAGTTCCAGCATCGCTCCTTCCCCTCCCTATCCCCCAAGAGTCACCCTGCAGCAGCACAAACCTTCCCTTTCCTTCCCTATGCCTCCACTTTCATTCGTACCTGTTCTCGGGGCTCCAAAACAGTCTCGGTGGTAATGCCGGGCCCTCATGTACAGGCCCGCGTTCAGGTGCACTGGTGGGCCACGCCCTCTGCTTAACAGGAATCGCATCACTGGAGTTTCTACGATAACACTTCTGTCAGGGAGAGGGCACAGGTATGAATGAAAGCGGCGGCATGGGGAAGGGACGGTGGGGGGACCGTATACCTGTGGCTTCTAAATCACACTGCGCCTAACAAGGAGCAGCACCTTCAGAATTGATAAATTTACAATATTTTAACCCACATTCATTCCTATATCATTGCCATTCGTGGAAAGTAAACGAGCCAAACCAGAGGGAAGGAAAAACCTCAGATTTTTAACGGGAGTCATACAGAGAAATTCTCCACGCTCCCTAGCTCAGTCTCTGGCATAAAAGCTTTCACTCTGGCGCTCAAAAAACGTTTAACTCTTTCAGAAATGTTTTAAAGCTTGTGGCTACTGCTAGCGGGACTAGGATGAACGCCAGGGGTAGAATGGAAAGGGAGGAGAACGGGAGATGCTGGAACCGGCATGGGTAGGAAGGGGAGGGGATGCTGAACCCGAGGGTAGACAAGACAGCCTAGACAAACGCTGGGTTTTACTAAACCGTGGACGACCACCTTACCGCGGGCCGGTGAGGTAAATGTTTTGACGCTTATAGGAATTGAATAAGCGTCGGAGAATTTACCTCGCAGGCCCATGGTAAGAAGCTCTTCCGCTGTTTAGTAAAAGGAGCCCAAAGACATTGACATTAAGGAAAAAATTTAGGATGTGATACATTTGATATACAGAAGACCTATAAAAGGGCTTTGCTATTGTAAATCCCTGATTTGTCCTTTGCATTTGAAATGGAGAAAGCTGTAAAAGCAGTTAGCTTAGCAGAGTTTAAAAAAGGTTTGGATAATTTCCTAAAAGAAAAGGCCATAAGCCATTATTAAGATGGGCTTGGGAAAATTCACTGTTTATTCCTAGGATAAGCAGTATAAAATCTGTTTTACTCTTTGGGATCTTGCCAGGTACTTGTAATTTGGATTGGGCACGGTTGGAAACAGGATATTATGCTTGATGGACCTTCAGTCTGTCCCTGTATGGCTAGGCTTATGTCCTGTCTTGACAAGTGACCCAAAACTGAGAGCCTAAGAATCAAATTCTTTATTAAAAAAAAAAAAAAGTATGTTTTGAGACCATTTAAAATTTCTGGAAAAGAAAAATCTAAACTTGAATGTAATGGGAGATTGTTCCAGTGAGTGGGACCAGTAACAAGAAAGATGGTATGAGAAATGACATCCAACCTAATGTGACAAGAAATGGGGAATACCAAGAGGATCTGAGCAGCTAGAAAAAAGAACAGAGTTGAATAGAGTCCCTTCTCTTCCCCCCCCCATTTCCAGTAATTCTCATGTCTTTCCTCTCCCCTACCTTCCACCAGGTCTATGACACCCCATCATCCTTACTGGCAGAACCCTCATTGTCTGGAGACACTTATGATATCCCAGCATGCTTTGCTAAGAAGGTGGCCCGAGTGATCCCTCAGACTGCCCCATCCCCATCACCAGCCGAGGAAATCCCAGAAGACATGTACGACATACCGTTGGCCTTTCAGGATCCGCCTTCTGAGGACGACCCTGATGTCTACGCCACCCCCTCCAACCTGAAAAGGGCCCCAGCCATTCACAACCTCTACGAGGCCCCGGAGGATGTTCTCGACTGTGCCGTGGAGGAGACAGAGGCTGGTGGCGAGAGCTCCATCTACGATGTACCAGCTCTAGCTCAGGATGAGGAGCCCGAGGAGCTCTGCGCTGCCGGCTTTCGGCGTCTCTCTATCTCCAGACCTCCTGCGCAGGTTCACAGGCCCCGACTGCCCTCTAGCGAGAGCCTCTCTCGTCGGCCACTGCCTGCGCTCCCTACGCAACTCAGTGGCGACCGTGGTGCTGGTGAGACTGCTGCTACGACATCCTCCCCGCCTGTCTTCATAAGGAAAGGGAGCATTCAGGACCGTCCTCTGCCACCCCCTCCACCCACTGTCTTTGGCCCCTCCAACAAAGAAGAAAGACCCCAAAACGAGTATGAGGGGATCAAGTCTGCTGAGGAATATGAGTACGTCCATCTGAAGGTGAGAAGCTCTCACTTGCTCTTTGTGAAGGTGAATTTTTACTTTTATCATGCAGTACTTCAATTCACCTTGTTCTAGTGAATCTCTCCCCCCCACACCCCCTCCCCTTGTGTGTGTGTGTAAGTGTTTCTGCATATAAATATACACTCAAGAGAAAAATCAAATATATCTGTAGATCTTCAAAAGTGAAATGCTTATACTGAGAAGATCCAACCCTTAAACATAAAAATAGCTCAAAACTCATAAAAATAAACGGGGGAAAAAAGTGCTCGGTTAAAGATACTGACAGTGGCGTAATCACACACATCATAGTACTCCCTGCCTACCGCCCTGAAATAAATACAAGACGTTATGGATCTTTGATCAAGTTTCAAGTTTATTAAAATTTTGATAAAACGGAATCATAAATTCTAGGCGTTTTACAATAATAAAAAAAGGGAGGGGAAACATTTAACAGATACTTGACAAACGTGAAAATAACAGGAGAGTATGGGGGGCTACAATTTAAAAGAAAAGAAGACATAGAGGGTAAAAAACAGAAGGAAGGAGCCCTTAGTATTTTGGGTTTTGAAGGCGAGGATAGCTATTTTATATACGATTCGGTGTGGGATTGGCAACCAGTGTGCACTTTTTAGTAAAAGGGGTGACGTGATCAAATTTCTTCATGTTAGTGATCATTTTAATTATTTGATGAATTAGAGAAATGCTTTTCTCATTTTCTTTTTTCATTTTCTTGTTTTCTGGTTCACTTTTGCTTTTGGGAAGTTTGTCTTTGACATTAATATCGTAGGCAATAGTGATCATTTTAATGACAGTATTTTCTATCAGTTGTAGTCCATATAGCTCCCAAGGTCCACAATAAGCAAATTCGATCCCACAACTATAGAAATTTGGTCGTTTTCCTGATTGTGGACCTTGGGAGCTATATGGACTCATTTTGGTGACTTTGTGGACCTTTTTCAAATTTTTCGCTTGGGAATTGTGAACTTGGAGAAGGCACAGATACTGTCAGTGGAAATTGCCTTTATCTCCCCGCCGGGACTCAATCTACAATATCAAACAAGATAAGTAAAGTCTTGTATTTATGTCAGGGCGGTAGGCAGGGAGTGCCATGATGTGTGTGGTCACGCCACTGTCAGTATCTTTAACTGAGCACTTTTTTTTGTTCATTTATTTTTATGAGTTTGGAGATATTTTTATGTTTTAAGGGTTGGATCTTCTTAGTATGAGCATATAAATATACACTTACATACACACACTTTTCGCTCATTAGCTCCGAAGCTGGAACACTTGTGACTCTTTTTCCCCTCTGTTTGTGTTTTAGGGGTCGGAAAGGCTGTGTCCCCAGGCGGGCCCTAACCCTGCTCCCCAGGAACTTCCTCCAAATGACAATCAGTCAGCAGTGACAGCCAGAGCGCCAGAGAATGGTGCTGTGTGGGAGCCCAAGGGGTCTGAGGAGAACCAGGTACTGGAATTGTGCACTTTCTCACAGGGGAGGTAGGAGCGGGGGAACACTGAATGTGGTCCCAGGCATTGGGCAGTGGAGTTACTCAGTGTGTCCCGCGGTTCATAGACAACGACGTGAAAGACAAAGGCGCAGCCGGACAATTGAGCGCAGCGCGGAGGTGCGCGCCACTCTAAATTACTGTTTTTAGGGCTCCGACCGAGGGGCGTGGGGGGGAACCCCCCCACTTTACTTAATAGACATCGCGCCGGCGTTATGGGGGGTTTGGGGGGTTGTAACCCTCCACATTTTACTGTAAACTTAACTTTTTCCCTAAAAACAGGGAAAAAGTGAAGTTTTCAGTAAAATGTGGGGGGTTACAACCCCCCAAACCCCCCACAACGCGGCACGATGTCTATTAAGTAAAGTGGGGGGTTGCCCCCCCCCCCCACACACCCCCACACACCCCCATCGGAGCCCTAAAAACAGTAATTTAGAGCAGCGCATGCCTCCACGCTGCGCTCAATTGTCTGGGCACGCCTTTGTCCCGGCGCGCTTTTGACCTGACACCGTGTCCCGCTACTGAACTGCGCAAGAGTCACCCATAGATGTGTTGTTCTACAGAACACATTTATTTTATTTTTTTGCAAAATTTTTATACCATTTTTTTCCAAAACGGTTTACAAGGAGTTACATACATAAAATATTAAGAGTCTATACAAGATAAAAAATAAAAACAGACCAATTCAGTCTTACATAAAATTAATTGCTCAAAGAAATTTTATCTACAAATAGTTGAGTTTGCAACATTTTTCTAAATGAATTCCTCTCTCCACATTTTCAAATCTGACCAACGAGGCCATTCCATGGCTTGACTCCTGCACATGTGAAAGTCATGGCTTTTGTTTCCAAATATTTAAGGTTAGCCTTTGTTTTCAGCACTTTTGAAGCGCAGGGATCTTTGTGGTTGATAACGAGACATCATATTCTTAAAAATTTCAGCCATCGTACCATAGAGAAATTGAGGGCATAACATATTTGCTTTGAATTGAATTGGAAACACAACTGGCAACCAATGCAGTTGTCAAAGATATGGCATAATATGCTCATATCTTGATGTTCCAGTTATCAATCTGGCCACAGCATTTTGAACCACCTGCAATGCCCTGCACCTGGTCTTGGTTATTCCCAGGTACAGGACATCTTTACAGGGCCCCAGGATCACTCATCCCATTTGACAACATTTTTACCAATTGTGGGGCAGAAGCTGTAAATAAGTGTTTCCACTCTTTCTTTAAAATTCCATTTCATTTGGGATCTCACTTGCTGCTTTTGGGTTGGTGCCCAGCGGATGTTGCCCATCGGGTACTAGTACTTTTCCCCTGACCGTGAGGAAGATATGAAAGTTATCATACCCTGCGGATTTCTGTCAGCCTTGAAGTCCCTCTTCTTAGCTCCTAGTGGATTGATTTTTCACTCCGTCAGAAATTACAAAGACCAGGGGACACTTGATGAAGTTACAGGGAAATACTTTTAAAACTAATACGAGGAAATATTTTTTCACTCAGAGAATAGTTAAGCTCTGGAACGCGTTGCCAGAGGTTGAGGTAAGAGCGGAAAGTGTAGCTGGTTTTAAGAAAGGTTTGGACAAGTTCCTGGAGGAAAAGTTCATAGTCTGTTATTGAGAAAGACATGGTGGAAGCCACTGCTTGCCCTGGATCAGTAGCATCACATAAGCTACTCTTGGGTTTTGTAGCAAAGGAAAAAGGGAGAAAAATATTTAATGAAACAAATAAATTTTGGTAAAGTTTCAAAACTAATTTAAGCCGTAACTAAGATCAACTATATTTATAAGATTTTTTAGGAAGATGAATTTCATGGTTTCTCTTATTTATTAAGTCTTAATGGAAGATTAGTTTAATAATAATAATAACTTTATTCTTCTATACTGCCACAATCGTGCGACTTCTAGGCAGTTCGCAACAAAGAGAGCTGGACAATCAGCGAGTTACAACATGTAGATAGACAGCGAATTTACAGTATACAGAATCTTAAAAATGCAGCGAGGAAAAAGAAATGGAGGTGGAGTTTGGAGTAGTCAATATTTAGGTGATATGTCTGTCGAATAAGGCCGTTTTTATGACTTTTCTAAAAGCAACGTAACATAGTAACATAGTAGATGACGGCAGATAAAGACCCGAATGGTCCATGCAGTCTGCCCAACCTGATTCAATTTAAATTCAATTGACGTAGGTCAGTCTAGCTCCATTAATGTAGTTGTCTAGCCAGTGTTTTTGTTTGTTTGCTTGGTACATAAAAGTTCTGTCCAGAAAGGTTTTGTATTTACAGCCAGTAATGTTTGGATATGCAAATAGTTTGCAGTTTCTGGTTTGTCTTATGGGACTGTATAATATGAAGGAGCTAGCTTGAAGCATATGCAAGAGAACTTAACATAAGAACATAAGAAGTTGCCTCCACTGGGTCAGACCAGAGGTCCATCTCGCCCAGCGGTCCGCTCCCGCAGCGGCCCATCAGGACTTGAATATTATTCGTGCCTCGACTGGCAGCCAGTGCAGCAGTCTGTAGTAAGGGCTGACGTGGTCGGTTTTTTTCAATCCGAATATCAAGCGGACCGCTGTGTTCTGGACAATTCTAAGTTTCCTCGCTGTTTTTTTGGGTATACCCATATAAATGATATTGCAGTAGTCCAGAGTAGAAAGCACTAGCGATTGCACTAGTAATCTAAATGATGATGGGTCGAAGTATTTTTTGATGGTCTTTAATTTCCATAACGTCAGGAAACACTTTTTTACCACTAAATTCGTGTTCAACCATTGTCAAATGTGTGTCTAATTTGACTCCCAATATTTTTATTGTTTTAGTAATCGGGTAGTCGTGATCTTTTATGTGTAACGTTGTTTTGGTAATTTTATCCGTTGGGCTTGCGAGGAAGACTTTTGTTTTTTCTGTGTTTAGTTTCAGTTTGAAGTTGATTGTCCTAAATGAATTAAAAGATTATAACATAAAAATGAATCGTTAAACTAAATTTGATACAGTACATATTTTAATAAGGTTTATTGATAGTAAAGTTTGATTAGTAATTTAATAGTAAGGTAGGAGGTGGTGGACATAGATGATTATAACGATATACCAGACAGGAACTTGGAATGGTAAACATCATAAGAGGTTCCAAAGATTGACGTCTGGATAAATGATGATATGTCCACCATGATTTCACTTTAACACTCATTAAGGAAATCAGTGATATTATTTTCAAGCTATATTAACATACAATACACATTATGAATTTAGTGATTCAGACATAGTTTATTTGTTGCTATTACAGCTTAAATTAGTTTTGAAACTTTACCAAAATTTATTTGTTTCATTAAATATTTTTCCCCCTTTTCCTTTTGCTTCAAATCATTTGACATATGGGGTCGATATATATATATTTTAAGGCTTTACTATGTAATATCTGTAAACTCCTTGGGTTTTGTCCAGGTACTAGGGACCTGGATTGTCCACCGTGAGAATGGGCTACTGGACCATTTGTCTGACCCAGTAAGGCTATTCTTATGTTCTTATTTGGGATACCTTTGGCAGCTCTCTGAGTGAGAAGACCTGTTTCCTGCCTAACTCCATTAATTTCCCTTGTATTTTTCCAGAGGGTGCCCAAACTCCAGGCCAACTGGGGGGGGGGGTAAAGATGAAGGGGTGATGCCAGCAATGGGGGGGGGAGGAGAGGCTGAACTACAGAGGGGGAATGGAGGAAGTGATGGGACTTTGATCCACTCCTGATGAGGGTGAACTTATCGTTTGCCTAGAGCACCTGATACCCTTGGGCCAGCCAGGAAGGGGGGGGGTATTTATTTAAAAATAGGCTATTTTGCATTTCTTGAAATAACGACTATGGAAAAGTGTGATGTAACCCTTTGTCTGTCTTTCTCTCCACCATTCTCAGCATTGCCACTCATCATTCTCTAACTCCTCTTTCTCCTCTTTCTCCACTTCCACAGATCTCTGGGAATGGGACTGGTGCCAGCAGCATATCCCCAGATGCAGAGGACACCCAGCTGCTCCATTTCTACGCCGGGCAGTGCCAAAGCCACTACGAAGCGCTACTGGCCACCATTGAAGCCTTCCTTGCTGCCATCCGTGCCAACCAGCCACCGCGTACTTTCGTCCCTCAGGGGAAGAGTGTCATCGTGGCTGCCCACAAGCTGGTTTTTGTTGGGGACACGCTCTCGCGCCTGGCTGCCGCTCCAGGCACACGCGCCCGGGTTACTGCCGCCGGTAACGCCCTCTGCGAAGCATTAAAAGGCGTAGTCTTAGCTGCCAAAACTGCAGCACTGCACTACCCCTCCCCGGCTGCCACACAGGGGGTGACGGAGAGAGTGACTGAGCTCTCTCACTGCGCTCTGGATTTTACTGCGCTCCTCCGGCACCTGTCGACTTGAACCGCCATCACCCTGTTCCTGTTCTAGAATGGTTTATAACTTAATTTATTTGATTTTCTTTTGTTTGTTAATAGACACTTTGAATATGTGGGTTTATTTCTTAAGGTTGCGGCTCTGGCCGTGGTGAAGCCATAATAAAGGGAAGAATGAGGAAACCTTTCTTTCCTGTGAACTCTCAGGCGGGGGACACCCCAACCCCCACCTTTCCAGGGATTATACAGCTATGCATCAGTGACCTGCCACAGTGATCCGCTGCCTCTAACCTGGACGTGTTAGGGGGGCCGTGACTTGCTGCCTTGTACTGTGCCTCCCCCCCCCCCCCCGGCGGTAGGGGACCCCATGAAACAAGGCAGGAGTCCGGACTGTAGAAACTGGTTTTGTAATGGTGTATGGGGAAGTCTACATGTCTGACCTCCGAAACCCTGTTGTGGTTTCAGTCCGAGAGGGTTGTGTTTCTTCTTGTTTTGTTTTAATGCAAAAAACCAGAGTAATTCCAAAGTTCAATTATTTAAAAGGTATTCATATCATTGTAACAAAAAAAGTTACATTTTACAAAATAAAAGTTATATTCAAGCTTTTCCATTCTGTTACTAATCATTTATATAGCACTGCTTGAAAATCTGGGATTGTCCCTCTGCGTTTCTCTTGCTGTCTCACCCTTTATATAGTGTGTGTCTTTTGGTCTTTATGTGCATATGTGCCTCTGTCTTCTGTTCTCTGTGTCTCTTGGTCTCCCTCTCGGCCTCTCAATGTGCGTCTCTCTCCTCTACGTCTGTCTGAGTCTCTCAGTGTCTTTGTCTTCCCTTTTTTTCTATCTCTCCATTTCCTGTTCTCTGTGTCTCTTGGTCTCCCTCTCAGTCTCTCAATGTGTGTCTCTCTCCTTTACGTCTGTCTGAGTCTCTCAGTGTCTTTGTCTTCTCTTTTTTTCTATCTGTCTGTCCATTTCCTGTTCTCTGTGTCTCTTGCTCTCCCTCTCAGCCTCTCAATGTGTGTCTCTCTCCTCTACGTCTGTCTGAGTCTCTCAGCGTCTTTGTCTTCCCTTTTTTTTCTATCTGTCTGTCCATTTCCTGTTCTCTCTGTGTGTTTTCCTTTCTATCTGTCTATCTTTTCTATGTGTGTCTCTTGGTATTCTCTCTTTCTTATTTTGTCTGTCTGTCTCTTAGTCTTGGCGTGTGTCTATTCTTTTGGTTTTATGGGGTACTTACTTCCAGCAAGAGGGGGGATAACATTGAGCAGGAAAAAAAAAATCACCGCATTTTGTAGTTGCAGAAATCGAGGGGACTCGCCTGTACAGGAGTCAGACCGACACAATTATAACCCCATGTCCCAAGCATCGGCCACTGAGGGGCAATTATAGAAGATGGTGCCTACTTGAAAGTCCAAAAAACACCTGTTTTATAAAGGCATACGTGCCTTTTGAAAGTCGCCCAAAACAGCCCTAGTGCACAAATTTACACACGTCAATGTACCTGTACTCCAGAGGAGTAGAAGTGTGCACTGGGCAGGTTTACAAACATGCATTACTCCGTCTAGTTTAAGCTCGGGACCGTGTTTCTGGAGGTTGTGGTAAGAGCGAATAGCGTAGAGAATGACACTGTGACAAAAATTCATTCACCGATTCCATCCCCGCGGGAAACCATCTTCGCGGGAAACCATCTTCATGTCATTCTTTAAGGAGAGAGGGAAGAATCAGAGTATAATTGGGCACAACCACCCGCAAGCTTTGCTTTGAAGAATGTCGGTGTAGAAGGACTGAGGTTGAAATAGACACTAGAAAATGACATGGGATTATTTCCCGCGGTTATCCGCGGGGACGGGGACGGTGATAAATTTTGTCACCGTGTCATTCTCTAGAAGAGCGTAGCTGGTTTTGAGAAAAGTTTGGACAAGTTCCTGGAGGAAAAGTCTATAGTCTTATTGAGAAAGACATGGGGGAAGCCACTGCTTGCCCTGAATCAGTATCATGGAATGTTGCTACTCTTTGGGGTTCTGGAAGCTGAGGAGCAACTACGCCCTCACTAATAATAAAAAGATAAATGGAGCCTGTGGTTTTAACCCACTTAGAGCTTGCGGATTAAAATCATGGGCTTGCACTGCGGGGAAGGGTGGGAGAGTCCAGGCAGGCAGGAAATCATGGCAGTTCGGGGCAGGCAGGAGAAGAGCATCGGAAAGACGAGCAGCAGGAGATAAGAAGCAGGGCTGAGCAGGGCAGCATTCGGGGCGAGCAGGCAGGAGAGATTGCAGGGCTTCCAGTCGGAAAGACGTTTTCGACTGGTCCCCAGCAGTCGCTTCTTCAGGTGATCGGCTAGCCCAGTCAGATAGGAAATTTGGTGTAGTGAATCGGGTCGCTGTCCAATTTGCATGCGTTTTGCCTCATTTGCATGCACGGATTCGAAGCGGATCGCAGGAGAGGTAAGTGAATCAGGCCAGATGGAAATTTGATAGTAAAGGGGTCGCAAACCGATCGGTACACGATTGTGAATCTAGCCCTAATTTCTTACCAGAGCTTTGTGCTTTACATTAGGGATTTCTATTCTGCCATTACCTTGTGGTTCAAGGCGGGCTACTGTTCACTTCTTTTTCTTCTTTGCACTTTAGAAAGTTATTGAAGACTTAATAATTTCAAGGGTTCCTTGAGGTGGGATGACAGTTGATGTTATGATTTTCTCATTTTTGGTTCTATGATTTATGTATTTCACTGGGATTCTACAGTTTCTCTGATTTTGTTACCTGCATAGATCTATAGGTTTTTGTCATCCAGTCTGTCCATCCATAGCATCCACTATCTCCTCTCCGTAAGAGATGCCACATGCCTGTCCCACGTTTTCTTGAAGTCAGACATCCTTTCTCTCCACCATCTCTACTGGGAGACTATTCTATGCATCTACCACCCTTTCTGTAAAAAAGTATTTCCTTAGATTACTCCTGAGCCATGGGCACCTTTTAACTTTATCCTATGCCCTCTCATTCTGGAGCTTCCATTCAAATGAAAGAGATTTGCCTCATGCATTTATGTCATATAGGTATTTAAAAAAAAAAAAGGACAACATGATGTATGAGGCAGTCCTTATCTAGACCTCTGTCTGGTTGATGCTAGTCATCAGTAAGTTACTGCCTGAGCCCTAAATACACTCTGCGTGCCACCTGAACGGCTCATACTGATGTCCATTGTACAAAGGGCTTATGTATTAGAGGCCTGCTTAATATTATTAAATTTAATTTAATTTTCAATCTTACTTTTTCCTTTCAATCTTTTCCTTCTGGGAGAATTCTTATTGTGAGCCAATTCTTTTTCTTTTTTGATATTTAGGTTGGACTTTATTGGCCACTGAGTCCTTACGGTTTTTGCGGTTAAGCTAATATAGGTATTTAAACATTTTTATCATATATCCCACTTTTCCTCTAAAATATATATATTGAGATCTTTTATGTCTGTCCCCATATCTTATGACGAAGACCACTGGCCATTTTAGTTGCCTTTCTCTGGACCGACTCCGTCCTGTTTATATCTCCAGAGCTGTACACAATTTTCTAAATGAGGTCTCACCAGAGTCTTATACAGCGACATCAATACAGAGACTGTGTCTGAATTCAAGAGGGCCTGGGATAGGCATGTGGGATCTCTCGCAGAGAGAAAGAGATAATGGTTACTGCGGATGGGCAGACTAGATGGGCCATTTGGCCTTTATCTGCCATCATGTTTCTATTGAATTCAAGAGGGCCTGGGATAGGCACATGGGATCTCTCATAGAGAGAAAGAGATAATGGTTACTGCGGATGGGCAGACTAGATGGGCCATTTGGCCTTTATCTGCCATCATGTTTCTATTGAATTCAAGAGGACCTGGGATAGGCACATGGGATCTCTCGTAGAGAGAAAGAGATAATGGTTACTGCGGATGGGCAGACTAGATGGGCCATTTGGCCTTTATCTGCCAGCATGTTTCTCTGTTTCTAATACCTCCTTTTTCCTACTGGCCATATCTCTCCCTATGCACCGAAGTATCCTTTTAGCTGTCGCCGTCACCTTTTCAACCTGTTTGGCCACCTTAAGATCATCCCATACAATCCCACCCAAGTCCCGCTCTTGTGTTATGCACAAAAGTTCTTCACCCCCTAAACCAGTGGACTCCAACCCTTTGCAGGGCCACATTTTGGATTTTTAGGAACTTGGAGGGCCTCAGAAAAAAATAGTTAATGTCTTATTAAAGAAATGAGATAAAACTCTAGTTTATAAACCTTTCCTTTTGACTAAGTCTTAATAATAATATTGTCATTTATAGCTAAAGAGACATCTGATCAAGAAATTGTTTTATTTTTCTTGTGTGATTATGATAAACATACTGAGGGCCTCAAAATAGTACCTGGTGGGCCGCATGTGGCCCCCGGGCCGCCAGCTTGAGACCACTGCCCTAAACTGTAGTTCCTTTGGGTTTTTGCAGCCCAAATGCATGGCCTTGCATTTTGTACCATTAAGTTTTAGCTGCCACATTTCAGACCATTCAAGCTTTGCTAGGTCTTTCTTCATGTTATTCACACCATCCGGGGTGTCTACTCTATTGCGGATTTTGGTATCATCCGCAAAGAGGCAAATCTTACCTGGCATCCCTTCATCAATATCGCTTATAAAAATGTTAAAAAGAACAGGCCTAAGAACCGAACCTTGAGGCGCACCACTGGTAACATTCCTTTCCTCATCTTTCACTCAACCAGTTCTTGACCCAGCCTGTCACTTTGTGGCCCATCCTGAGGGCACTCAGTTTGTTTATTAGACATCTGTGTAGCGTTGCTAAAATCTAAATACACCACATCTAGCGCACTCCCTCTATCCAGTTCTCTGGTCACCCAAGCAAAGAAATTGATCCGATTTGTCTGGTGAATCCATGTTGCCTCTGGTCCTGTAATCCACAGGATTCCAGAAACTTCATCATTCTCTGTTTTAAAAGTGTTTCCATTAATTGGCTTACCACAGAAGTTAGACTTACTGGCGTGTAATTCCCCACTGCTTTATACTCATATATACCCCACACAATTATATAGAAACTTGATGTCAGATTAAAGCCGAATGGCCCATCCAGTCCGCCCTTCCACATCATTCACTATCTTCTCTTCTCCCTACGAGATCCCATATGCCTGTCCCATGCTAACTTGAATTCACATACAGGAAAAGCGCATTACACACACAAACATTTTTATAAAATCGTCTTCATAAAATCTTGTTAAGAACATAAAACTAGTCATACTGGGGCCGACTGATGACCATTGAGCCCAGACTCCTGCCAATCCAGGTCACAAGTACCTGATAGTATCCAAAAAAATAGCAAAATCCCAAAGAATAGCAAGATAGTAAAGTTAGTTACCTGTAGCAGGGTTTCTCTGAGGACAGCAGACCCTATATTCACATGGGTGATGTCATCCACAGAACCCGGTATGATGTCACCCATACGTGAGACAATATAACTGCTTGTCCTTGGAGAATCCAAGCTACGAACCCCAAGGATAAATAGTTGTTTCCCCATGCCTGTCTTATAAGCAGTTTATGAATTTTAACTCTTAAGAGCATGTCCAAACCATTTTTTAATGCTTTACCAGTTCTCCAGCTTAACTATTTGTTAAGTGAAAAGATATTTTCATCCAAAAATATCACCATGTAACGTCACAGAGTGCCTCCTACTCAAACAATTGATTCAGGTTTACTTGTTCTACTCCGCTCAGGATTCAGATTTTTTAATACTTTATTTTGAAACAGTTAAGTGTAATGCAGACAATAGTAAAGAAAAAGAGCATTATTGTCTGTTAACAAACAATCCTGTTGATCCAAGATTCCCTCCCCCATCAATAGATATCTTAATCGAACTAAGAGATTGGAAAGTTACACATTAAGCAATTGACTGCGAGCCGCAGGAATTAATGAGTTCCAGAATGGCTCCCACATAGATCGGGAAACAGAAAAGGCAACGGAGGTGTCTTTTCAACCAATGATATACTGTAATCTTTATTGAGAAAATAATGGTCCCTTTTGGGACCATTATTTTCTCAATAAAGATTATATCATTGGTTGAAAAGATACCTCCCTTGCCTTATCTGTTTGACAGTCTATACCCCAAGGTGAGGTGTTCTTCTGCCTCTTTGTCTGTCCCATGTAGATAGGAACAGGATTCTGATTTTTTGGGAGGTGGATTTTCAATCACAAACCAAAGCATTTATTTAATTTTCTAAACTGTTCTCCCAAGGGAGCTCAGAGTGGTTTACATGAATTTAGTTAGGTAATTAATCATTTTTCCCTGTCTATAAGTGACTTGCCCAAAATCACAAGAAGTAGTGTGGATTTGAACCCACAACCTCAGGGTGCTGAGTCTGTAGCTGTAACTACAGCACCAAACTTTCCCCTTTGTCATGTCCAAACAACAGAAATGAACTCTACCCTTAACCTGGAGAAAGTTGGATGCCATCTCCGTTTCTCATCTTAATATTTACAAGTGTATATGGTATCTCTTTGACTTTGCATGTGGACTCCTTGTCTCATGTTATTTTCTGCTTCTAGAGTCCAATCTCTTTGACTGGACACTAAAGAACAAACGGGAGGAAAAAAAAAAAAGAACTTCAAGCAGGAAGAAGGGGGGGAAAATGGAGAGCAGGAAAAGATAGCATCAGAGAGGCAGGAAAAGACCACAGTGAAGTGACAGAGAGAGAAGGAGAGTGGACTGAGGTGAGGGAAGTTATGAGCCACACAGGAGGGGAAGAGGGATGAGAAAAGACCTGAAACAGGAAGGAAGGAATGGAGGAGGGAGGGATGAAAAAACATGAAACAGAAGAAAGCTGAAGCTGGGATGAGGAAAGATATAGAACAGGAAAGCTGGAATGGAGCAGGGATAAAGGAATGAGAAAATATATGGAACCGGGGAAAATGACTGGGTTGGGGATGGAACGATGAGGAAAGATATGGGACAGGAAATGAATAAAAGACACGGAACAGGAAGGAAAGCACAGAGCAGGGATGAGAAAAGATCCGGAACAGGAAGGCTGGAATATAGGAGGGATGGAATGGAGGTGGGGCTTCCCTTTTGACAGACAGTTTCAGGAGGAGTCTGGCACAGAGAGCCATCTCCTTCCTGCTCTCCGACTTCTTACCCCTTAGTAGAAGCAGAGAAATTTCCTGCTCCAGGGCTAAAATGAATGACGCAGAGATTAAATGCCAGCTGTATGCAGGCAATCCACTCAAGGTCTCCTCTATTCCAGAGAATGTGCGAGAGAACATCAGTGGGGAATTTAGGAAAAGAGGCACAATATAATTTCCCCCATCCCATTAAAAAAAAAAACAAGCTCCAACACTACATAAGAACATAAGAGTTGTTATACTGGGGCAAGAGCCCAAGAAATAAAACAGATTTTATGCTACTTATCCTAGAAATAATGGCTTACGGACTTTGCTTTTAGGAAAGTATCAACCCCTTTTTTAAACCCTGCAAAGCTAACTATTTTTACTGCATTGGCAATGAATTCCAGAATTTAATTACTCATAGAAAAATGAAGGCAGATAAAAGACCATATGGTGAATAAAGAAATATTGTGGGGTTTGTTTTAAATCTATTATTTCGTACTTTCATTGCCTGCCCTTTAGTCCTAATATTTTTGGAAAGAGTAAAGAAGTGATTCACATCTACCCTTTCCACTCCATTCAATATTTTATGGACATGTATCATATCGCCCCTGAGCCCCTTTAGTCTTTCCTCATAGGGAATTCATACCTCACCTTAAATAAATCTGCAAGTTTTAAATTGTTTATAAAATAAACTGGAATAAAAAATATATCCCTGAACCTTTTGTGTAATAAAAACATACATTCGGGGCTAATTAGCAGCAACAAGTCCTCTCATATGGGAATTTGGCCTGGAATAAATCGTTAACCTATAAAGGTACAGAATGGAGCAGAATCCCCTCCATGTGTACAAAAACTCTCCCGACAGCAGTGGCAGAGTAGAATTAGGACATTTCTAATTGTGGTTCTCCATCAGATTATTCTGTATTGGGTCTGTCCGTGTTCTACGTGTGTGACTCGGGTCAGGAATTCTGCTTGTGTGTATTCTGTATTGAGTAAAGGGTCTGTATGTGTTCTGAATATTTGAGATGAGGGATTTTACTGGTATGTAGCTTCTGTATCGGGTGAGGATCTGTCCGTGTCCTACATGTGTGACCTAAGTCAGGAATTCTGCTTGTGTGTGGTTTTACCTTTATTATTGGGTGAGGGTCTGTCCGTGTTCCACGTGTGTGACTCGGGTCAGGAATTCTGCTAGTGGGTAGTTTCTCATTCTGTACTGAGTAAAGGGTCTGTATGTGTTCTGTATATTTGAGGTGAGGGATTCTGCTGGTATGTAGCTTTTGTGTGAGTCCTGCCGGTTAGTGATACATAAGTGCTGGGTGTGAATACTGAAGTGGTTCCTGTTGCAGTGCTTGCGTCCATCGATGCCACAGAGTCTCCTCCTCTGTCTCCTCCCTGCTTTTTTTTCCCCTCAGATCCTTTCTCTACAGGTCAAACAATAAGCTTGAGTATCGGCAGCTTCCCGGATGCACCTCTCAGGCTATGGCTGGCTAGATCTCTTTGTAATGGGGGGCCGGCGATCTTCCACCAGCTCTGAAGTCTGGTACCCTGCTTCCTACCGCACTCCAGTTCCTCTTCCCTGATGGAAGGGCCCTGGGCCCAGCTGCTGCCTCCTCACCGGGGCCTCCTGTGCTGCCCCAGGGCTGAAGAGGGCAGGTGAGTGAAGAAGTTGTGGCCCCCTCTTTCTGGCGGAGAACCTTGAGTTTCCCATTAGGCTATTTTTGAGGGACAAAGCTGCTCAGAGCCTGAGTCTCTCTCTCTCTCTCTCTCTGTGTCTCTGTCTTCTTTTCTGTGTGTGTCTATCTTTCCCTCTCTCTTTTTTCTGTATGTGTGTGTGTCTCTTTCTTTTTCTCCGTGTGTGTCGTTCTCTCTCTCTTTTTCTTTATGTGTGTGTGTCTCTCTCTCTCTTTCTGTGTGTGTCTCTCTCCCCCCCCTCTCTCTCTTTCTCTGCATGTACATGTGTTTGTGTATATATTTTCTATATATAGATGGAGAGGCAAATAATATCAACCCTCAGATGTGCTTGTAATGGTTATTTGTATCCAACCCAGCTCTTGTCACAGAAGTGCATGAGAGAGCCAGAGACATCTCAGAGAAATACACAGAAAGAAAGAAAGAGACAGAGAGAGTCAAGGGAAGATCCATAGAAAAAGAGAGAGGCACAGAGAGAAGAGAGCCAGAGAGAAAGGAACAATTGGACAGCAGCACAGGCAAGAATGAGGCAGAGAAGCAGAGGCAGGTAGAGTGTTGGCAGATGGGTGAAATAAAGGGACACACATAGGAATTTGTTTCTGGTGCAGGGTGTCTCTTATGGACTGTTGGGTGGGATGTCCTGTCGCAAGCTTCAATTTTCTCTCTTTGGCATCCCATGGGTCCCTTGTGCTTTTTACATGTTCCACATTCTCGGTTTTCTTTCAGAGGCTTCAAGGTCTTCACACCTCCTGGGACCACCTGCACCACCGCAATGGAGGGGGGTGAGAGGGAAGCAGAGCTGGGGTCCCTGCAGAGAGACTTGTCCAGTCCCAGCATGCTGCAGCTGAGCAGGGAGTCTGTCTCCTTTGAGAACTTGGTGGCCAGGATTGGGGGCTTGGGGCCAGCTCAGCGCCTACAGCTGGTCCTCAGCTGGCTGCCCAATGTTTTTGTGGCCTTAGCACTCTTCTCAGATGTCTTCATCACATTGACTCCGGCCCATCACTGCCACGTGGACGCCAAGGGCCTGCCCTTGGCCCTACAAAATCTCTCGGGGGAGAGACTGCTGAATGTCAGCATCCCGCTGGAGAGAAATGCTGAGGGCAGAATGGTCCACAGTCAATGCCAGCGCTACCGTTACCGTGACAACGAGTCCCGAAGAGAGACGGAGCCCTGCAGGGGAGGCTGGGAGTACAGTGAGCACCAGGGGCTGAGGAAGAACATGGTCACTGAGGTACAAGAGCCTTCCCCCCCCAACACAACTTTGCAAGAACTGGCATTCCTCCACCATTCTCGACAACTCCCTCCTCGCAGCCAGCAGTCCCCCAGCATTCTCTACAGCTCTCCCAAAAGCCACCACTTCTCCCATTATTCCCTACAGCTCCCCCTCAACCAGAACTCCCCCCACACACATAGACAGCACTCTCCCCCCTATTCTCTACAATTGCCTCACTGACAGCCATCACTCCACCATTCTCAACAGTTCTCCAAAAAGCTATCACTCCCCCACTACTCTCTATAGCTCTCCCCCAGCCAGCACTCTTCTACTATTCCCTACAGCCCCCCCCACACACACATAGCCAGCATTCCCTCACCATTCCCTTCACCTCCTCCATTATTCCCTACAGCTCTCTCTCTCCCACAGCCAGCACCCCCCTCACCATTCTCTTCAGCTCCTCCAAAGAAAGAATTCCCCAATTATTCCCCACAGCCAGCACTCTCTACCACCTCCTGTAGCCCCACCCCCACCGTTAGCACCCACCACCACCACCACCACCAAACCTTAGAGCTTGCCCCATTCCCTCTTCCCCCTTCTCCACAGCCCTTGATCTTGCTTCATGCTCTGCTGGGTCTCCCGCTGACAGAAAGCTGGCATTAATGTCCTGGGCTTGTCTCTGCAGTGGGATCTGGTCTGCAGCCAATACTGGGAAGTGCCTGTGGAGGAAGTCTGTTTCATCCTTGGTTTTCTCGTTGGATATCTCCTGCTGGGTTATGCTTCAGACAGGTAGGACGCTCCCATCTGCCATCTAATTCTGCTTCTCCCTGACAATCTGCCTTCCTTATTGGTTCTTGGCTCCCTCCCTATCTACTCTGTCTTGCATGCCTTCTCCAGAGTCAGAAACTTTCTCAGACTGACACTGTATATATGTGTTGCCAAAAATTTTTTAAAATACTAAAACAGAGAAGAGTAATTCCACAGAGTCCCCAGGATTAGACACCGTTTTCTTGCTTATTCTTTTCTGGGAAGTTTTTAATTTTCTCTCTCTTTGAATCTTATACAGTACAGGAGGAAAAGCACTTGCTTCTAACTTGGGTCAGGATTCCACTGATTGTAATGTTCTATCTGCCGTTTCTCCTCTTTCCCCGGGCTTAGACACAGTTTTTCTGGCCACACTGAGAGAGTCCTATAGTCAGTGCCCCTCTAATTCTAGAAAGTAGTGTATCCAAATTTGCAACTAAAATTCCAATTTGGACATGCAAGTTATTGAATGAAGTTGGTTGCATGTGTTACTTAATTATGAACAAACAAACACAGCGGAGAAGCCCATGGGCGCAGAATAATCTTTTATTAAAATGCTGTCAGTACGACTTGACATGGCCGTGTTTCGGCCCCTTGGCCTGCATCAGGAGTCTTATAAAGTTCTATCAGTGTACCGTATCAAATGAGTTTCCAAGTTTATTTCATACTTGATATCTCAATGGTTACCTAGATGGTTTACAATACTAAATTTTAAAAATTAAAAAAAAGGGAGGCATTCATAGTCAAAACTATCAGACAAAGACACATGGTAACAAAGGGGTCCATGGGTAAAGAGAAGTAAAGTGAATCGAGATAAAATCAATTAAAAGGGAGAGAACAATAGGGGTGGGGATATTGCTTCATAAACGTGGTTCGTAGCTATTAATCTGTTTGGCCATATGTGCTTTTTTAAAAAAAATTATTTATCTTATTTGTTACAATTAAATAACATATATTCATGAATATCAACAAAACTTCAGCAACTAAGGAAAAATAAACATCGTCAATGATCTGGTCGCCAGTTCCCAGTCTAGGAAATCTGAATCTATTTATGTAGTACCATCATTGACAGCCATAATGTGTGGCTTACTTTACAATGTCACTAAACTCTTTCCTACACTGAAAAAGTAAAAACTTTCAACAAAATCACTAAAAATCATAATGAAAACTGAAAATCAAATCACTGTACTGCATTAAGAACCCTGACACCAAACAAATAGATGGCTAAGTACTCCCACTCATGTCGCCAATGTCCGTTCAAACAGTACGGTTTTGAACATCTTCCTAAATTGTAAAACGCTTGCAGCTTGCCTGAATTACAAAGGCAGCATATTCCGACAAATTGGACCCTGATAGAATTTTATAGGATTCCTGATGCAGGCCAAGAGGCCGAAACACAGCCATGTCACGTCATATTGACAGCATTTTAATAAAAAATTATTCTGCACCTATGGTCATCTCCGCTGTGTTTGTTTGTTCATTATTAAGTTACATATGATCATAAGTAACATAGTTAATGATGACAGATAAAGACCTGAGTGGTCCATCCAGTCTGCCCAACCATAAATGCTCCAGAAATTCATTATTTAGTTTAAATGTTCCTTTTTCTTAGATATTTCTGGGTCAGAAACCCACAGCCCTGCCCAGTAGTGTGCTTAGGTTCCATCTACTGGAGTCTCCATCAAAGCTCACTCCAGACCATCTTAACCATCCCAGCCATCAAAGTCCTCCCCTGACTGTCCTCAACTGAATGGCCATATACGGGACACAGACCATGTAAGTCTGCCCAGTACTGGCCTTAGTTCCTTCAATATAAGAATAGCCTTCCTGGGTCAGACCAATGGTCCATCAAGCCCAGTAGCCCATTCTCACAGTGGCCAATCCAGGTCACTAGTACCTGGTCAAAACCCAAGGAGTAGCAACAGTCCATGCTGCCAATCCAGAGAAAGCAGTTGCTTCCCCCATGTCTTTCTCAATAACAGACTTCCTCCAGGAAATTGTCCAAAACTTTCTTAAAACCAGCTACGCAATCTCTGGCAATGTGTTCCAGAGCTTAACTATTCTCCGAGTGGAAAAAAATTTCCTCCTATTGGTTTTAAAAGTATTTCCCTGTAACGTCATCGAGTGTCCACTTTTGACAGAGTGAAAAATCGATCCACTTGTACCCGTTCTACACAACTTAGGATATTGTAGACTTCAATCATATCTCCCCTCAGCCATCTCTTTTCCGAGATGAAGAGTTTTTGCTCAAACGAGAGGAGTTCCATCCCAGTTATCATCTTGGTTGCTCTTCTTTGAACCTTTTCTAGTGCCGCTATATCTTTCTCGAGATAAGGAGACCAGAAATGAACGCAATACTTCAGGTGAGGTCGCACCATGGAGCGATACAGGGGACTTATAACATTCTTAGTCTTATTAACCATCCCTTTCCTAGCATCCTGTTTGCTTTTTGGTTGCTGCCACACATTGGGCGGAAGGTTTCATGGTATTGTCTACGCATGCAATTGACCTAATTCTATAACTTGCATGTCCAAATGGCATTCTAGTTGCAAATTTGGATACTTGACTTTCTAGAATGAGAGGGTTAGCCTTTTCTTAGGTTGGGTTGTAGCTGTGTGAGTCTTGGCAGTTAGTGTTATTACAGTGTGGCAGGTTTTGCTGTGATTTTTGCAGGGCTTTATTACTGAGGTGACACCATAATTTGAATATTCTTAATTGTATGCTGATCTGCTCTGTACCCCTTACTGGGGCAGTTTCAGTGAGCACGGGATATCTGTAGCGTTGGGGTTGTAGAGGTTTTATCCGGTTTCTGTACCATTCTTCATAGTAAAATCAGGAGAAGAATCCTCATGGCGAAATACAGTAAAATGTCAATCAAAATGAGGTATAGAAACCAAATGACCTCCAAACAGTGGTAAAGTCATGTAGATGAAAAGTCTTTATTCACAAGGTTTAGGCTTCCTTGTCGAAACATGGCCGTGTCAAGTCCTCCTTATTAATTATCCCTGTGAACAAAGACTTGTCATCTATACCATTGTTTTTCAACCTTTTTACACCTATGGACCGGCAGAAATAAAAGAATTATTCTGTGGACCAGCATCTGTCTGTGGACCGGCGGTTGAAGAACAATGGGCTAAGTCATGGGCCAGACCCCAATCATCTCTATCCAATCTCCATCCCAGACCCCGCCCCCATAATAGTACTAATTGCACCTTGTACGTCCCGTGCCTCATCTGGAAGCCTTCCCTCTGACGTTGCAACGTCAGAGAGAAGGCTTCCGGTTCAGGCACAGGATGCCCGTAGGAGCCCCTGCCCGTGGCTTTGTGCACTGAATCAGTTAGGAAAAGGGAGCTGGCTCGAAAATAACGCCGCATCGATCGCACCGTGGACCGGCAGTTGAAGAACACTGGCTAAGTCATGGGCCAGACCCCGCCCAACTCTACTCAATCTCCACCCCAGACCCCGCCCCCATAATAGTACTAATTGCACCTTGCACGTCCCGTGCCTCATCTGGAAGCCTTCCCTCTGACGTTGCAACGTCAGAGAGAAGGCTTCCGGTTCAGGCACAGGATGCCCGTAGGAGCCCCTGCCCGTGGCTTTGTGCACTGAATCAGTTAGGAAAAGGGAGCTGGCTCGAAAATAACGCCACATCGATCGCACCGTGGACTGGCAGTTGAAGAACACTGGCTAAGTCATGGGCCAGACCCCGCCCAACTCTACTCAATCTCCACCCCAGACCCCGCCCCCATAATAGTACTAATTGCACCTTGCACGTCCCGTGCCTCATCTGGAAGCCTTCCCTCTGACGTTGCAACGTCAGAGAGAAGGCATCCAGTTCAGGCGCAGGATGCCCGTAAGAGCCCCTGCCCTTGGCTTTGTGCACTGAATCAGTTAGGAAGAGGGAGCTGGCTCAAAGATAATGCCGCATCGATCGCACCGTGGACCGGCGGTTGAAGAACACTGTTTTGGGCCTGATGCACGTGCTGGCCCTGTGGACCGGCAGGAAATTTCTGTGGACCGGCACTGGTCCATGGACCGGTGGTTGAAGAACACTGATCTATACCACTTTTTCACTGTTTGAAGGTCATTTGGTTTCGACACCTCTTTCCCATTCTTCACAGGGTCCTATTGACGACAGACCTCCTCCGCCCCATAGAATGAATGCTGCTATAAAATCATTTCATAGTAGTTTTATTGGGGGGGGGGGGAGATTTTCTCATACAGTTCTTTCATGTCAGCTTAAGGCTCTGAGAAGCTGCCCACTTAGATCAGGTAGATTTAACAACAATAAATATCATAAAATTGTTCCACTTGTTAGGCCGAGCGTATTATTCCAACGGAAGAAAAAGCCTAACAAGTGGAGCAATTTTATGATATATTTACTGCTATTTATTTACCCACTTCCATCTATTTATATTGATAGGTAGATTTAACGTGCATTTAAAAATCCTGAATGCCTAATTCGTGTGCCTAATTGAAATTTTATATTAACAGCAGGAAGGGACGGGGGGGAGCACAGATTAGCACGGATTACAGTAACGCGTGTTAACAGCGATTCTGGAAATTTCATCACATCTCTACAGAGGTATTAACAACCTGTGGGGATGCACATTGACTTTTGAAGTTGCCACCCACCTCCCCCTCCCCCTCCAAGCACTGACCGCACCGCCTTCACAAAGAAAATATCACTGCCACAGAGGTGTTTAAATTGTGGTAGTAAAGCATGATGAAACTTGATGTTAATGGCAAAATCTTTTTGCAATATTGTGACACCATGGATCTGCATTGTTGTCATATGGCTCCAGAACAAAAGAGAATGGATTGAGACATCCGGGTTTTACTGCCATTGGTTCCAATAGAAGTAAAACCCAGATGTGTCCTACTTACTTCCATTGCTTTTGGTGGAAATATAACCCAGATGTCTCAATCCGTCCTCCTTTTTCTGGAGCCATATGGTAACCCTAGGCCAGAGTATACCCTCCTGGTTATTTAAGCAAAACTGGAACAGGCATTGGGCCTGAATTACTCACCTAGAAAATGCCTAATTTGGGCATCCTGGTTACCTGTAGGGCTGCTGAATTGCAGTTCTCCCTGTGTGTTTTTCTCTCACAGGATGGGCAGGCGTAGGACCTTCCTAGTGTCTCTGGTATCGGCACTGCTCTGTGGGATTCTGGGAGCTGTTGCGAATTCTTCAGCCGTCTTCATTTTGATACGATTCCTTCTGGGGTCTCTGCTGGCAGGTCTCTTCCTCTCCCTCTATATCCTCCGTAAGTCTCCTACCTGTGGTTTTGGTCAGGAAAGCCCATTATGGCTTTGAAGTGCCTCATGGTGATATCTTGTGTCATTATGACTTCTGAATGAGGCTCAGCTGTTCTGTCATGGAGTATTGGAATAGTGCCAGAGTGCAAATTCAGTCCTGTTGTGTTGTCTCTTTGTCTTCCCAGGACTGGAGCTCTGTGACCCCTCTCAGCGTCTCACTGCGACCATGTTGGGATATTTCTTTGTACTGGGGGGCCAGTTCCTTTTGCTGGGTATCGCCGTGGGGTGTCAAGACTGGCGGGTGATGCAGGGGGTGATCACAGCCCCCTTTGCTCTCTTCCTCTTGTACAGGTTAGGTGACTCTTCCTACTGCTTTACCTTTACATAGTAGCATAGTAAATGACGGCAGATAAAGGCCCGAATGGTCCATCCAGTCTGCCCAATCATACATGCTCCATAAATGGTCCTTTTTGTGGGCCGGTAGTGTGCTTAGGTTCCATCTACTGGAGTCTCCATCAAAGCTCAATCATATTTTAATTGTAACAAGCTGTCAAGGAGGGCCCAAGAACAGCAACTCATCAGGCACCTCAGTATCATCACACCATCACCATATGGCTCCAGAAATAGGAGGACGGATTGAGACATCCGGGTTTTAGCCACAAAAGCAGCAAAACTAGACAACCAGATCTCCAATCTACTGATAGCAACGTTCAGAAAAGAAATAAAGACTCTACTTTTCAAAAAATTCCTGAAATCGACTTAATACCGCAAGCACCTTCCTATTTCCCCAAAGCAACCTGATCTCTTCTCTGTCTCCCCTGGAAATTGCCAGAAATCGTCTTTTGTAATCCACCTTGAACCGCAAGGTAATGGCAGAATAGAAATCACTAATGGAAGCAATGCAAGTAAAACCCGGATGTCCTCCTTTTTCTGGAGCCATATGGTAACCCTATAAATTTGTCAGAGCTGAAAGTTCCCTTATACCAAATAACTGTGTGTTTCTCAGTGTGAGCTACGACTACTATTCATTATGTCTATAGCGCTACCAGACGCACGCAGCGCTGCACAGAGTCACAAAGAAGAAAACGGTCCCTTCTCGAAAGAGCTGACAATCTAAGCAGCCAAGACAGACACACAGGATGGGAGGGGAGGGACAACAAGCCTCCCACAGAAAAGGGGTCTTTTTTTTAATGAACATGAAATTAATTTGACTACTAGATTTTCCCTTAAATTATAAACAAATTTGTGGCACTTCTACAGTTAAAAATCTGCCTCAGCTGCTTCTCTATCTGTTTTTGTAAATTATCGGCTCCAGGAATCTTGGGTCTGGGACTCTGGCATCCCTTTTCAGCTTGCAGGCTGGAAGTTCTCCGTCCCTAACACCTGAGTGCTGTCACATTTTAGCTTACAAATGCACAGAACTAATTCTGCTTTTCTCCCTGTGCCCCCGCTCTCTGGGTCCTTTACATCCCTCTGCAGCTACCCAGACCTGTTCCTGGAGTCCCCACGTTGGCTTCTGGCCTCCCTGCGAGTTGCTGAGGCTAAAAAGGTGCTGAAGGTCCTGGTGGAGCGAAAGGGCCACCACAGGTTTGACAATATACCAGACAGAAGTGACGTCGAAGAGGTCTTTGCAGGTACAGTTGCTAGGGAGGGGGGTGCCCTCGGGAATAGGAAGCAGTGTTTGCAAAGTAGAGATGTTACCGAGGATGTGTATGCAAACACCAGGCCCGGATGCTCTGTAATTGCAGTTAAAATTTATTTATTTAGTTATTTACAGGGATTCCTAGGAGCTCACACATACCTCCTACATTGAAACAGTTGCAATTATCCATCAAATGTTGTACCATATTGCTCCAAGGGTACTAAAATAATTGTTTGAAATTTACCCTCCTAGAAGAAATCTAAGGTCTGAAAAAACTATGAAATTGAGTTTCGAGGGGAGTGGGCGACGAGATGGCAGATGAAGTTCAATGTAGAGAAATGTAAAGTATTGCATGTGGGAAGCAGAAACCCAAGGTACAGCTATACGATGGGAGGGATGTTATTGACTGAGAGTACCCAAGAAAGGGACTTGGGGGTAATAGTGGACAAGACAATGAAACCGGCACAGTGCACAGGGGCCGCTAAGAGAGCGAATAGAAAGCTAGGTATAATCAAGAAGGGTATTACAACCACAACGAAAGAAGTTATCCTGCCGTTGTATTGGGCGATGGTGCATCCGCAACTGGAATACAGCGTCCAATATTGGTCGTCGTACCTTAAGAAGGATATGGCAAAACTTGAGAGGGTTCAGAGGAGGGCGACACGTTTGATAAAAGGTATGAAAAACCTTTCATACACTGAGAGACTGGAAAAACTGGGGCTCTTTTCCTTGGAGAAGAGGAGAATTAGAGGGGATATGATAGAGACTTACAAGATCATGAAGGGCATAGAGAGAGTGGAGAGGGACAGATTCTTCAAACTTTTGAAAACTACAAGAACGAGAGGCCATTCGGAAAAGTTGAAAGGGGACAGATTCAAAACCAATGCTAGGAAGTTTTTCTTCACCTGGAATGCGCTCCAGAGGGTGTGATAGGACAGAGTACGGTATTAAGGTTCAAGAAGGGATTGGACAATTTTCTGAAGGAAAAGGGGATAGAGGGGTATAGACAGAGGACTACTACACAGGTCCTGGACCTGTTGGGCCACCGCGCGAGAGGACTGCTGGGCACGATGGACCTCTGGTCTGACCCAGCAGAGGCACTTCTTATGTTCTTAATTGGAGCATCAATGATGTCAGTGGCGGGTGTCAAACTTTGGAACGCTATGCCAGGCCTACTGCGATTCTGTGTTGGAAAGATCAACTTTAAGAAAATGTTGAAAATGCAGCTCTTTGTTAATGCTTTCCTATGAAATGTTGCTAATTTTGTTCATCCTGTAAAATATAATGCCAACGAATATCTGGGTTTTAAACTTTTTATAATTATATTGCAGAATGTTTTATTGATATGATGTTTGTCTATTGTTTGTTCATATCCATGCGACTAAAGGATGATCAGTATATCATGTGTGTAACCAATATGTTAACCGCATAGTATTATGCGGTATATAAATTTGTAAATAAAAATATTTAAAAATTTATATTCCGCATATCCTACAATTCTGTGCAGATTACAAGAGACATCCAAAATACAAGAGGACAAAATTCCCGACACAAATAAAATCATAAAAACTATCCCTGCAACAATACAACTTTCTGCCTTCTCCTATTTTACTGAAAATTGACAGCTGGCATATTGTCCACTACAAAAAAAGCCCCAAAGAAAACAGTGTGGAATGACGACGATCCTGAAATGGACTTTAATGAAAGAAGCAAAGTTCCAAATATACAATAAAATAATCCACATGCAGATCACAAGGACCTAGTCCGCTAATGGCGCAGGATCCAACACGGTCCACGTTTCGACAAGATGAATAATAAATTACAATGGAGTGATATGTAAACTGTAAAGCGAATGAAAGAGTGTGTGCGGCATGCAGAAAGAATAGAATGATGAAAATTGAAATGGTGCAAAGAAAAAATGAGATGGTTAAATTTAAAACATAAAAAAGAATGAGAAAAAAGGGCGAGGGACTACTGAAAAGTATCAACACAGTGAGTGAATCAGTGCAAATCGATACAGAACACAAGGTGAGAAATAAAGCCATAGGTGACCATTCTTTTCAATACGTGACCATATACCATGACCATAAATATAATATATATGTGCAAAGGCTATATAGTGAAATAAATTTACAACAACACAGGAAAAGAAAAGTAAAAAAGGGGAAAGAAGAAAACCAGAAAAGAACAATGTAGGACAACATACGTACCCTATGATGATGAATGCGTGGAAAAACTAATTAATGCAGAGGAGACAAATGTAAGAAATATATAAACAAATAAGAACATATATAAAAGCCCGTGTTATCATAAAAAAAAGGTTATTTTAGGTTAAAAGTCAATTTTATTTGTTCAAAATAGATTAAAATGAGACCTGCCTTTCCTGGCCGAAAGGACATATACTAAGCACACCAATAAAAACGGAATTCATCTAAAAATTAAATGTAAACTATGTGAAACACTAAAGAATATCACCAATTAAAACTAGAAAATGTATGTAGGAAACCCGAATGCCCTTAAGCCCAAAAGATGGGGCAGGTCAAGGAATTCATTCAAAATTCAAAAATGAAACAGAAAAAAATATATATATATAGCGCTCATGAACTCGAGATGCAACAACGTGCATTTGCCCCAGAAAAATCATATCGTACTTACGCGAGAGCCACAATCATAGGTGTGCTTTATTATAACATGTGTCGCGTGCATTTATAGCCGAAAGGGGCTCGTGTCGCAAAAGCGATGACTTTTCCTTATCGTTCGTGCTGTGGTTGGTTGTAAATGTGATTTTTCTGGGCTAATAGCGGCAGCTGGAAAAACGAAAAGTCAGGCTTTGCTGTGACTTGGGTGATTTTTCTTTTTGAATTCTCACAGCAGCTTTAACCAGCGCACACGAGACATGCCTTTAACACACATGCACAAGACGCGTTCTTTAGACACCCATATATTAAAAAGTATTTTTATGACTTTCCACACGCAATTAACAGTCCAGACCTGACCAACACCTCCTGACCTGTCGCTAAATTTGGGTCGTTAAAGGCCAGTGCTTTGTTCTGTCCATCGTGTGAGCATCGATCGGAGTGCTAATTTTAATACCAATGAGCTCATTGTAATCTATTTACATATGATTATTGGAGGCTGCTACAAACCATGAAAAGACCACAATTTGCCGTTTTGGGCATTGATGGCTGAAATATTTCAATGTTAAACAGGTTAAAACTGGTTTACTATTGATCGTTAAATGCACAGTGAGTTTTGAGCCTATGGGGGTCCCGAGCCCTAGCTTCCAGTCCTACTGCTGACACAAGACCGTTTGGATACTCAGAAATCCACCATCCTATAACATCTCTTTTACTGTCTCCTTCAAAAAGTCACATTATCTGTGATTTCTTTGTTGTGTCGCTGTGCCCAAATAGCATTTCTAAATTAATGTTTTATGGATGTATTTGGTTTTTTTAAACCCTGCCTTTTCCCTCCATCTTTACAGAGATAGAGAACACTTTTCACTCTTCCCACTTTACCCAACCCTCCACAGCTAAACTCTTCAGCTGCCGAAACATCTGGAAGAACCTGGTAATCTTGGGATTCACCACGTGAGTATCCACAAGCATGTAGGGGTTGGCCATGATGTGTAACTGTGACAGGCTGGGCAGAGAAGTTGGAGAGGCTTGACTTAAAACTGAAACATCACTTTCTGTACAGCATGGGGGCATGAGACGACTCAAGTAGCCAGCTCCAAGCCTTTGAGAGCAGCCGGGCCAGTTCTGTTTTGTCCTGTTGCTTCTGTGGACACATTGCATGCTGGGACTCGTAGTTTGCTTTTCAAGCACATTCCATTTATGAACTCATTTCAGTTTTTCTGGGGAGGAATTGCCCTGTAATGCATTAGTGTGAAAAAAATGGAGTCAGCTGATCAACATAAACTGGAGTTGTTTGGTGGCCCTTGACATTACTCATTGTGAAGGCCACTGATATTCTAGCATGACCAAAAGTAACCGTGTGTGTCCTGAATTTGCTGCTCCCCCCAGCTTAATTTCTAACGGGATCCATCACTGCTACGGAACCTTCCGGAAGAACATCCAGGGCACCAGGTCTGGGCTGTACTTCTCCTATCTGTTGTCTGCAGGCACGGGAGTGCTGGCGTGTATCTTTCTTTGCATGACGGTGGATCGTTTTGGGCGCAGAGGTGTCCTGCTTCTGTCTATGACCCTGACTGGGATCTCCTCCCTCATCTTGCTGGGGCTTATTGAGTGTAAGGACCTAAATATACACCTGTACTTGGGTTAGACTGCTGGCCAATTGTGAGTGTTTATTTTTCAGCTAATTAGGGGTTTGGTGAGGGCTTATAAATGGGGATACCAGAGGACCCCTGGCCCCGCCCTGTTCCATCCTCAGCCTGACCCCATTCCGCCCCCACATGAACCTGTCTCCTTCCCCAAGCTCAGGGCCACATCTGTAGGGCCTCTGTACATGCAGAGATGTTGACAGTATGACGTCACACGCATGTGCGCATGCGTGACATCATCATGTCGATGTCCACACAGACAAAGAGACCCTACAGCTCCGAGCTCAGGGCCTTCCACAACCCGAACAGTCGTCTTAAAAAAAAGGACGTGTCCAGTTTTCCCCGGACATCTTGTAATCCTACTTATAAAATTATTGCTTATCAGGGTTCCTGTTGTTTAGGTACTTTTTTCTGGCCGAGTCAAATGCAAAGATTTTTATAGCTCAGGAGTCGCAGGTCAAGGAAAAGCACAAAGCCCGAGTAGAGATTCCATGGTAGGGGTTACCAGACGTCCGGATTTCCCCAGACGGCTTTTCAGAACCCGGCACTTTGCCCGAGTTTTGAAAAGCCTCCTCAAATTGCGGGGGGCGGGGCTAGGGATGGAACTGGGCAGGTCTATGCATCCGGATTTTCCAATCTGTGGTGGGTGGGATGGGACAACTCTAGGGGAAGGACTGGTTTCCACCGTTTAAACAATAAACATCTATTTTTGTTAAGCATTAGAAGTATTTGATCAGTGTTTATTTGTTAAATCCTACAGTTGGAAGCCCTCAGTATAACAACACCCACCACCTCCCCTCAACACACACACATGTAATTTCCTCACAGGTGACGTCTTGTCTTCTCAGATTTGAACGAGGCTGCAATTCTGATATTTTGTGTGCTGGGCCTGTTCTCCTCCCATGCTGCTTCCTCTCTTAGTATCATCTTCACAGCAGAGCTGACGCCTACAGTCATCAGGTGAGAGTCCGAAGGGCTTCCTTGAGCACAAACACACACACATGTTGCATGTGTTCTGCTAATAATTAGCCATTTGCTAGAGTAAAATGGAAAATCTGGCTGCGGGAGATGCTTACTCGTGTGATAATCACACCCAAAAAGTGTAGCCAGACGTATAATTCTATATGAGTGCTGATATTGGCAGCTAGAAAGGAGGCCACTGATTTCTTCCTGTTTGAGCAGGTCGGGTGGCAGATTTTGGCCGCTGATGGGGATTAACCATCCCTGTCTACTACTCGATATCTACTCCAGTTGTGGAGGGAACCTGAGAGAAAGTTGGGGGGGGGGGGGGAGCTCAGGCTCCAAAATGGCTATGCCACTGAAAAAAATGAGAAAAGGCTCTTCAGTTTAGAGAAGAGACAGCAGAGGGGGATATGATAGTCTATTTGAACTTGACTGGAGCAAATAAAAGTGAATCAATTATTTGCTCTTTCATGGGATGATCCATGAAGTTACATAGTAACACATTTAAAACAAATAGGAGAGAATAATATTTTCCCTTAATGTATATAGCTAAGCTCTTGAACTTATTGCCAGAGGATGTGGTAACAGCAGTTAATGTAGCTGTTTGAAAAAAGCTTTGTACTAGCTTTGTTCCTGGAAGAAAAGTCCATAAACCATATTAAGCCAGGCCTAGGGAAAGCCACTGCTTATCCTTGGGGTTAACTAGCATAGAATCTTGCTACCTTTCGGCACTCTACCAGAAATTTGCAATCCAGTCTGGCTTCTGTTGGAAATGGGTCACTGGGCTAGACCCAGTACAGCAACTCTTGCATTCTTATCTTCTGAGTCAGGCTTAAATGCAAGCTATAACTTCATCTTCTTCAATCAAGGTTTTGTTGTTAACAATTTACAGATAAAGATCAGATGATAAGTAAGGGAGGGTCCTGCTCAGCGCCATAAACCCTATTTAGATGGCTTTGTGGAATCTCTTTGAAATTGTCATCCCCTGTCGTCTCTTTCACTTTAGGTCACAGGTGTCGAAGTCGGTCCTCGAGGGCCGCAATCCAGTCAGGTTTTCAGAATTTCCCCAATGAATATGCATTGAAAGCAGTGCATGCACATAGATCTCATGCATATTCATTGGGGAAATCTTGAAAACCCGACTGGATTGCGGCCCTCGAGGACCGACTTCGACACCCCTGCTTTAGGTGAATGCTGCCTTCTCTGCTGCGAGACCTTTATTTCTACAGATCCCAGAGGCTATTCCTGGCGTGCCATACACACACTCCTCTCCATGTGCGCACCCCCCTTTCCCTTTGCCTCTAGTTCACCACACAAGCGACAACGTCAATGTGTTCCTTGTGACCACGTCAGCTTTCCTGCTGACGTCTCTTCCGGGTGCCACCCATAGGAAGTGATGTCAGAGGGAGAGCCGCCAGGGTCACGAGGAGCACGTTGAAGTTGTTCCTCTTGGCGGTGAACAACTAGAAGTATGGGGGACAGGAAGTGGGGATGCACATGGCAAGGGGAATCGGGGGGGAGGGGGAGGGAGGGAGGGTGAGGGGGGGAGCTCTCACCCTCGCTATGCCACTGCTTACAGCCTCTCCTGGGCCTGTTCTGTGATTTAAACAAATGTTCATTATTCCCAATATATTGTCATTAATTATCAAAACAATTTACAATTTTAAAAACGAATGCTGTTGTCTTCTTTTTAGTTTGTTACTGCATTTTGTATGTTTCAAATGTAACTTGTTTAGGTTTTTACAGATAATACAGGATCGAAATCTGTTAAATAATAAAGGATGGTATCTGTCGGTCTCTCCTCCCCTCCCCACCGTTTCCTAGGGGTGAGGGTGTGGGGCTGATCCTGGCTCTGGCCTCACTGGGCAAGCTGAGTTCTCCGCTTATGGACCTACAGGACCGGCATGGCTACTTCCTGCAGCATGTGGTGCTCACCTCGATGGCAATCCTCTGCATTCTCAGTATCCTTTTGCTGCCTGAGAGCAAACGCAAGCCCCTTCCGGAAACTCTGGGAGACGGAGAACTGTACTGCCGCCCCTCACTACTGCTGCACTGCCGCCCACGTCAGGACCACATGCCACTGCTGTCTACGCCTAACCCTCCCATCTGACCCCGCCTTTGTCCCATCCTACCAAACCCTCCTTCAGGAGGGGTCAGAATGAACAGTCTTTGGGGAGCTCTAGCCTAAGGGGGAAGCCCTAGATATGCCCCACCGTACAGAAGAGCTGAGACCCAGCACGAGTCACTACCACTTGATGAAGAGTGAGATTGGGCATCTGCATTTTGATCTTCAAGGGTGTGAGCCCCCTCCCATCCAATGGGGATGTCGGAGTATGTAGAAGATACCTCAAGGACAATGAAGGGTGGGAAAAACCTTACTGCCTTGCTCCCCAAATAGCATTTTATTACATGGTAAAGGAGGTGGAAGCCTGGGATGATCATAGAAAATGACAATTTTGGGGAACTCTCTGCGTTTGATCAGATAAGAGCTCAGTGACATTAGCCTTGGCATAAACTTAAAACCCCATGAGAACTTCTGAACCTGGATCCACCTATGAAACCCTGAAAACCAAATTAGGACCATAGTATAGGGAGGCGGGTGGTGGAAATTATAATTTAGCTTGTTTTAATTTGTATTAATATGGAATAAAATGGTGTAGTGTCTTCTCTGCCTAGGTGATATCCCTCCTGGTCAGGCATCTTGCTACTTATCATAGTCTTCTGTCCTGGAGGAGGGAATCAGTCTTTCAGGCTTCTGTCACCCCACCCCACCTCGATTATCTCCTAATTCCTCTACCCAAGATTTTGACACTTAACATGATTCAAGCACCATAAGCATCCAATATCACCTCCCCCAGTGAAAAACAGTTCTGTAAAAATTCTGTATTTATATTTCTGCAAAGCTGCCAAATTATCCATGCCAGAAGGGAGACTTTGTGGCTTATCCTGGTTTTAAACTTACATCCCAAAGCAGTATTTGTAGTCCATTATTCTATCTATTGCAATGAGGGCTGCAGGTCCCATAATGCACCAAAATGAGGTTGACAGAAATCAGTACCAGCCAAAAAGTTTCTCTCTCTCCTGAATAGAGGCAACAGACTGACCAGCACCTGGTAGTATAAGGTATGGAGAAATTAGGTTCTTACTTGCTAATTTACTTTCTTATAGCCTCTCCAGACCGGTGTAGGATCTTACAAATGGGTATATATCTCATCATGACCAGCAGGTGGAGACAAACAAAACTGTGGAATAGTACATAATAGGTGCTTTTCCCTATTCCTAGCAGTCTGCCGAATAGCCAAACAGAACTGAGAACTTGAAACATAAATAAACAAGACTCCAAACAGGAGTAACAACTAATATGCCCAAATGCTGTTGGAAAATACAAAGGAGAGATCCCAGCAAGAAAATGTGGCAATGAGGGCAGGTTGACAGAAATTCAAGCTCGGGGTGAACTGTTGCTGCCTTTTTTGGCAACAACATCCAGGAAAGAGAGATCTAAGGAGGAGCAGCCAGGGTTATGCTGCTTTTTCCTGGTAAAACTACCACTTCCTCTTCAGCTGGAGACAAGGGGCTTTGGACCCAGAGCTCATCTGTTACTAACCCAATCTCTGGGCCAGCAAGGTTTCACACTAAGACCACTTCAGAACTTCTATTTCTGATAGTCTGGGCTCGGAAATAAAACCAACCTAGTGCTATGCCTAGAGTCAGGGGTTTAAACTACAAGGATTTCTTTCCCCCTCCCCCAAGCTGTTCATTGGACCCTCACATGCATCTTGGTCTTCAGGAGAATGAACCACCATCACATCATGTAAGGAATATTTCAGGAGCATAAGAGGTCACATATCTCCGACTCTACCCCTTTGGCATGTCATATCATGACCACTTATTCTAGAACTTTCTTTCCATTTCAAGGTTTTCAAGTGAATTACAAATACCATCTAGTCTAATTACTTATTACATCACCTCCCTTCAGCACAGCAAGGCAGTTTACAATAGAATAAAAATAAAACATACAATAACAACCTCCAAAGGTGTTAACACAGGCAGAAACTTAGACCAGTGGGTCTCAAACCTGTCCTAGGAGACCACCAGCCAGTCAGCTTTTCAGGAGAGCTTTAATGAAGATGCATGAAATAGATTTGCCTGTCACTTCCACTTTATGTAAATAAGAGAGATACATATTCACAACTGGCTGGTGGGCCTCTAGGCTTATTCCATAGTAGGGTAATGTTGTGTTGCATCTCCATCTCTCCTCTCTCAACCTGTCCCAAGGATCTTCAGCCAGTTGGTTATTGTGATAATACATGCTGGAGGAATTGGTACTTGAAGAAAGCACGGTGGAGGTCAGAAGACCTGACTGGGGGAAGCTCCTAATAGCTTAGCCCTGTTTATCTCCAAGAGACTACAGAATATTCAGAGGCAGAGCCTCCGGTGTGGGACAAATGTCAGATAATCTCTGTCTAGACTTGCAGGGGTAGGCAATTCCAGTCCTCGAGAGCCGGAGCCAGGTCAGGTTTTCAGGATATCCACAATAAATATGCATGAGATAGATTTGCCTCTCAAGGAGGGAGTGCATGCAAATCCATCTCATATATATCCATTGTGGATATCCTGAAAATCTGACCTGCCAGTGGCTCTCGAGGACCGGAATTGCCTATCCCTGGTCTAGAGGAACAGAGAAGAGCTGATTTATTGTTCTAAGATCAGCAAATTTGTCACTGGCAGAATATCGAGCAGTTGAAACACTCCCCATGTCACATCATCTAAGCCAGGGATGCCCACATTTTTTTGGCTTGCGAGCTACTTTTAAAATGACCAAGTCAAAATGATCTACCAACAACAAAATTTTAAAAAACACAAAGCACACTGTACGCACAGAAAATGTTAATTATCATTTATATTTGGGGGGTTTTTCAAAGAGGTCAAGGCATATGACTTTAAAATATGCAATGTCACCTCAGTAACAACTATACAAAAATAGACAAATATACCCCCTCCCTTTTTACTAAACCACGATAGCAGTTTTTAGCGCTGCTCTCGACGCTCATAGGCTCCCTGTGCTAAAATCCACTACTGCGGATTAGTAAAAGGGGGCCGTAGTGCAAAATATAGACAGCAGATATAAATTCTCAAAATGGACACATTTTGATCACTAAATTGAAAATAAAATCATTTTTCCTATCTTTGTTTGGTGATTTCATGAGTCTCTGGTTGCACTTTCTTCTTCTGACTGTGCACCAATATTTCTTCCCTCCTTTCTGCCTCCTGCATGCTTCGTCTCCTCCACACCTCATTCCATTCCCCAACCAACATCTCTGTCCTTCCATGAGTCCAACTTTTTCTTCTTCTCTCCCTGCCTGCCCCTGACACACTCCATTCCCTCCCCCTTTTCCTTCCTCTCTCCCTGCCCCCTTCCCTTTTTTCTTTTGTCTCCCTGCCTCCCTTTCTTACTTTCTCTCTGCTGTCTTTCTTTCTGTCTTTCTGCCCCCTTTCTTTCTGTCTCCATGCCCTCTTCATTGTTTCTAACTCCATGCCCCCCCTTTCATTCTTTCTGTCTCCATACCCCCCCCCCTTTCATTCTTTCTGTCTCCCTGTTCTTCCTTTCTGTCTTTCCTTTTTTTCTCCCTAAGCCACCACCTGGGTTATCGTCTGGAAATAGACAGATATTAGTGTCTAACCCAGGGATGGGTAACCGGTCCTCGAGGGCCGGAATCATCGGGTTTTCAGGATTTCCCCAATGAATATGCATGAGATCCAGTGGTGTACCAAGGGGGGATGGTCCGCCCCAGGTGCAAGCCCTGAGGGGGTGCTCCCGGCCTTGGCGTCCAGTTCTCCCCTCCCCCGATGTCCGGATTTCCCCCCCCCCCACCCTGTTTGCGGTGGAGAAGCAGCCTGCAGCGGGATTGTGATGCCAGCGATCCCTGTGCTGCTTCGGTGCTTCTTCCTTCGCCGCGGTCCCGCCCCTCCTCTGACATCAGGTGGGGGGACAGGCAGGCAGGCTTTCAAGGGAGGGACAGGCCTTCAAGGGGGACAGACAGGCAGGCCTTCAAGGTGGGGACAGGCCTTCAAGGGGGGGATAGGCCTTCAAGGGGGGGACAGGTAGGCAGGCCTTCAAGGGGGGGACAAGCAGGCAGGCAGGCTTTCAAGGGAGGGATATGCCTTCAAGGGGGGACAGGCCTTCAAGGGAGACAGGCAGGCCTTCAAGGGGGGGGGGGCAGCCCAAAGGTTTGCTAGTATTCCTGGACTTACAGGATGCATACACTCACGTGCCCATGCACCCAGCCCACAGGAGGCATCGTCGTTTCAAAAGCCAAGACAGACACTTCCAGTACAAGGTCCTACCCTTTGGACCCTCAACGGATCCAAGAGTGTTCACAAAGTGTGTGGCCATGGCAGCAGTACATCTTTGCCTTCAGGGGGGTGTGCATCCTCCCTTATCTCGACGACTGGCTGATAGTAGCCCAATCTCCAAGGGAAGCACAGCCGGCCCTGACAACCACCATAACCCTCCAAGAACTGGGGTGCCTCATAAAAAAAAATCCCACCTCGTACCCACCAGAGGATATCGTTCATCGAGGCAGTCATCAACACCACATGGACCAAGGCCTTTCTACCAGATTGCCGGATCGACGCCATGACATCCCTGGCCCAGCGCATCTCTGTCAGCAGCTCATCGTCAACACGCTCCCTCCTGCATCTCATGGGCCACATGGCGGCTGCGGTCTTTGTTGTCCAGCACACCAGACTACACATGAGACCCCTGCAATGGCACCTCAGACGTCACTGGAACCAGCATACCCAACCACTGACCACCCAGATACCCATTCGCCAACCCATACACAAGACGCTTCACTGATGGATGACCTGAAATAACTTAGCGAAGGGGAAACCATTCAGACCACCATTTCACCAGCTGGTGGTCACCACGGATGCCTCCAAACATGGAGGGGGGGGGGCACACCTTCTCCATCTTTGCACAGGGGACATATAGTCTGCCCAGGCGTCCTCACTCCATATCAACCTACTGGAGCTCAGGGCCATAGGGAATGCCCTCAAAACAACAATGGGTGACAGGCAGGACAGTCCTTATCCAAACAGACAACCAGGTGGCCATGTACTACATCAACAAGAAGGGAGGAACAGGGTCAGCCTCGATCTGCAGGAAGCGAGACGCATATTGGAATTCGCCAACTCCAATCAATGCCCCATCCAGGCAACTTACCTCCCGGTGGAGCACAACAACCTGGCAGACAGCCTCAGCTGCCAGCTGGATCTGAACAAGTGGTGACGAAGAAGATCTTCAGCACCAGGGGCACACTGAGCATCGACCTGTTTGCAACAGAACTGAACTCAAAATGCACGACCTTCTGCTCAAAGAGACCGACCCATCCCCGTCTGAACCCAGACGGTGAGTTGGAACCACGGACTTTTATACGCTTACCCGCCAACACCTCTCGGCAACCATGATTCTTGTTCCGGCAACGGATAGCGGTTCACCCACCTCTCCACCTCCCGATCAGCGCAGATCTCATAACACAACACGGGAGCTCTACCCTCCACGACGACCTGTGTTCCTTAGCCCTGTCCGCATGAATGTTGAGAGGATGAACCTACCACAAGACGTGGAGCACATTCCCATAGCCCCTCCTCCTCTGAGCTCCAGGCATTTTGGCCCAAATTCACTAAACCTCCAAACAGTGTGCGATCCATTTCCATTTGCATGCCGGCCGACGAATTCACTAAAGGCCTGCATGCAAATGGGACGATCGTTAACACGCCCCCCTACCCACGGCCAGAGCAATCCCTGCTCTTGCGCACACCCTGATGACAGTGACAAGAGAAGCAACCTCCTGTCACTTCTGTCAGGGCTCAGCCCCGATCTCTCCTGGACTCCTGCTCATGGACTCTCCTGCTCATGGACTCTCCTGCTCTCTGCCGCCGTTCCCTGCAGTGCAAGCCTCTATTTATATGTTTGATTTATGTATATCACATGGAGTCTTACGTCACATCCCATTGTCACTCTATCACATTACTTATGTCATTGTTTTTATTCATTTAACATCACACCATATGTCCATTTTTCATGTCTTTATACATCTGTAATTGTATATTCTTAGCAATCTTTATTTATATTTGTTCAGACCCCAGAGGAAGGTGTGCTTACTGAAACACGGACAGGGTCGGGTCCTTAGGTTTGTTTGAAGGGTGGTAACACTGACCGCATTTATATTTGATATAATAAACATAGTCTGCATCTTGTAACATTTTCTCTGCAGTCCTTTTTGGTTTTTGTTTGTTGGATTTTTTCTTTTCTTTTCAGTAACTCAGTTACCGACAGGTCTGCAGCAGTCGGGTTTGCCAATAGTAAAACACGATTCGAAATAGCCAAGCAATTGTTAGTGAATCAATCGCTTGGCTATTTTGCATGGGGTTTTGTTAATTTGCATGGGAGGATCGCTACAGGCTTTAGTGAATGGGGTTGTAGAGAAATTTGGAAGCAAAGGGCTCGCAAACCCATCGGTACACGATCGGTTTGCTTAGTGAATTTGGGCCTTTGTTCCTGATTTTGTGCATGTACACATACACGAGTGTGCACACACAAGCCACAGCAAATAAATAGTACCAAACAGTTCAGGACTTGCCCAGGGGAGTTCCCTGCAAAGCCCAGAGTTACAACAGCAGGATCAAACCAGGAAAGACAGGGTTTAAATCCCACTGACCCCAATAGCAATCTTGGACAAGTCTTTTCATCCATCATTGCCCTGGGTACAGAACCTGTTTGTACCTACTTGAAAAATTGAAGGTGGACAAAGCAATGGAAGCGAATGGGATCCATCCCAGGATATTGAGGGAGCTCAGAGAGGTTCTAGTGGTCCTATTAAAGATTTGGTCAATAAATCTTTGGAGACGGGAGTGGTTCCTAGGGATTGGAGAAGAGCGGATGTGGTGCCAATTCACAAAAGTAGTCACAAGAGATGAAGCAGGAAACTGCGGTTATTGGAAAAATAATGGAAGCGTTACTGAAAGAAAGGATAGTGAAATTCCTAGAATCATATGGGTTACAGGATCCAAGGCAACATGGCTTTACTAAAGGTAAATCGTGCCAAACAAATCTGATTGAATTTTTTGATTAGGTGACAAGAGAATTGGACCAAGGACATATATGCTAGATGTAATTTACTTAGATTTCAGCAAAGCCCTTGAACAAACCTGATGGGCTGAAGTTAAGACCTAAAACGGTGAACTGGATTAGAAACTCGTTGACGGACAGACGCCAGAGGATGGTGGTTAATGGAATTCGCTTGGAGGAGGGAAAGGTGAGTAATGGAGTCCCTCAAGGATCGGTGCTGGGGCCAATCGTGTTCAATATGTTTATGAGTGACATTGCCGAAGGGTTAGAAGGTTCGCCTTTTTGCGGATGATACCAAGATTTGTAACAGAGTAGACACCGAGGAGGGAGTGGAAAACATGAAAAAGGGTCTGCAAAAGTTAGAGGAATGGTCTAATATCTGGCAACTAAAATTCAATGCAGAGTAATGCATTTGGGGATTAATAATCGGAAGGAGCTGTATATGCTGGGAGATGAGAGGCTGATATGCACAGATGTGGAGAGGGAACTTGGGGTGATAGTGTCCGAAGATCTAAAGACGAAAAAACAGTGTGACAAGGGGGTGGCTGCTGCCAGAAGGATGCTGGGCTGCATAAAGAGAAGGTGTTGATGCCCCTGTACAAGTCATTGGTAAGGCCCCACTTGGAGTATTGTGTTCAGTTTTGGAGACCGTATCTGGCGAAGGACGTAAGAAGACTTGAGGCGGTCCAAAGAAGGACGATGGAAATGATAAGAGGTTTGCACCAAAAGACGTATGAGGAGAGACTGGAAGCCCTGAATATGTATACCCTAGAGCAGAAGTGTCCAACCTTTTGGCTTCCCTGGGCCGCATTGGCCCCCAAAATTTTTTCTGGGGCCGCGCAAATGTTGCAGCAAGACAGAGGAGGGAGCTGGCAAGACGGTAAACACCCGGGGGCAGCAGAGGAAAACACTGCATCGCCCTCGACCGGGGCTGCACAAAATATTTCACGGTGTCGCATGCAGCCCTCGGGCCACAGGTTGGACACCCTTGCCCTAGAAGAAAAGAGGGACAGGGGAGATATGTTCAGACGTTTAAATACTTGAAGGTATTAACGTAGAACAAAATCTTTTCCAGAGAAAGGAAAATGGTAAAACCAGAGGACATAATTTGAGGTTGAGGGGTGGTAGATTCAAGAGCAATGTTAGGAAATTCTACTTTACGGAGAGGGTAGTGGATGCCTGGAATGCGCTCGCGAGAGAGGTGGTGGAGAGGAAAACGGTGACGGAGTTCAAAGAAGTGTGGGGTGAACACAGAGGATCTAGAATCAGAAAATAATAGTAAATATTAAAGAACTAAGGCCAGTACTGGGCAGACTTGCACAGTCTGTGTCTGTATATGACCGTTTGGTGCTGGATGGGTTGGGGAGGACTTCAGTGGCTGGGATGGTGTATGTGGGCTGGAGTGGGCTTTGGCAGGGACTTCAGTAGTTGGAACCTAAGAACAGTCCCGGGCAGAGCTTTGGATTCTTGACCAGAAATAGCTAAGAAGAAAAAAAAAACCCCAACAACAAATTTTTAGATTGAATCAGGTTGGGCAGACCGGATGGACAATTCAGGTCTTTATCTGCCGTCATCTACTATGTTACTTGAAAGGTATTAACATAGAGCAAAATCTTTTCCAGAGAAAGGAAAATGGTAAAACCAGAGGGCAAAATTTAAGGTTGAGGGGTGGTAGAGTAATGTTAGGAAATTCTTCTTTACAGAGAGGGTAATTGATGCATGCATGGCAGAGTTCAAACAAGCATGGGATGAAGACAGAGGATCTAGAATCAGAAAATAATGGTATATATTGAAGAACTAAGGCCAGTACTGGGCAGACTTGCAAGGTTGAGGATGGGCTTCAATGGCTGGGATGGTTTAGATGGACTGGAGTGAGTTTTGACAGAGACTCCAGTAGACAGAGCCTAAGCACATTACCAGGCAGAGCTCTGGGTTTCTGGCCAAGAAATATCTAAGGAAAAGGACCATTTAAATTAAATGATTAATTTATAGAGCGTGAATGAATGTGTCAACTACTAGGATTTTAACCCAGAAATGGATAAATATAAGTTCCGAAAAACTTTAGCTGTGAAAGCCTGGCTGGCTCAAAGGTTGAGTGCTGGGTTAGTAACAGGAGGCTGAGGGTTCAAGTCTCAGTTAAGGAAAAGGGTAGTAACCTGATTTTGAGGGTTCAAGTCTTTTGTGCCTACTACTAAGATTTGAACCTAGAAATGGATAAATATAAGTTCTGAAAAGATCTAGATGTGAAAGTCTGGCTGGCTCAATGGTTGAGTGCTGGGTTAGTAACTGGAGAATGAGGGTTTGAATCTCAGCTAAGGAGTAGTGATGATACTGTGCCAAGAGAAGAGGGTAGTAACCTGAAGTTGAGGGTTCAAGTTATTTTGTGTCTACTACTAATAATCCTACTAGGATTATTTTGAACCTAGAAATGGATAAATATAAGTTCCAAAAGATCTAGATGTGCATCCCTGGCTGGCTCAAGGGTTCAGTGCTGGGTTAATAACAGGGCTGAAATTAATCCATGTGAAGACAAGGGGGTAGTTTTACTCAAATTTAGTCCATTTTTCATAGTGAAAAGTAGCATAATCCCCAGCTGCTGCTGGTGGCTCTTGTAAAGAGGGTAGTAAGATGTGAAGGGAAGAGGTTGAAGGTTCAAGTCTCAGTTTTACTGAAATTTAGTCCATAGTAAAAAGTAGCTTAAAATGTCTACTAGATTTCTTGCTTTCACTGTAGTTACTGAACCTCCTCTGCCCCTTCTTCCTCCTCCCCCCATACACCCACCTCTTCCAGTCTATCTAATTCCTTCACTTACCTGCTATTGTCCCATCTAGCTTTGGACTAAGCTAGATTCAAACCTGTGACCTCCTCTATTGAGGGAAAGCCCTTTAGCCACTGAGCCACCAGTCAGGCAGGTACTAGGTGTTTTCGGTTTCTTCCCTTTATTCCTTTCATGCTTTGATTTGGATTAAAATTCAAACATCCTGTCCTGGGAGTCGAACCCAGGACTCTTTGGTGCAAGGTAACAAAGCATTCCTCTAGTCCACCACTGGACTCATGAAAGTTGGTTTACTTTTTCTCTTCCTTATACTTCTAATTCCTTGATTTGGATTTTTTAAAATTCAAATATGCTGTCCTGGGAGTCAAACCCAGGACTCTTCGGTGCAAAGTAACAAAGCATTCCTCTAGTCCACCACTGGACTCATGAAAGTTGGTTTACTTTTTCTCTTCCTTATACTTCTAATTCCTTGATTTGGATTTTTTAAAAATTCAAATATCCTATCCTGGGAGTCAAACCCAGGACTCTTTGGTGCAAGGTAACAAAGCATTCCTCTAGTCCACCACTGGACTCATGAAAGTTGGTTTACTTTTTCTCATCCTTATACTTCTAATTCCATGATTTGGAACAACCTGTCTTTATCTACTAAGTCTATTCCCTTCAGTACCTTGAATGTTTCAATCATGTCCCCTCTCAATCTCCTCTGTTCGAGGGAGAAAAGGCCCAGTTTCTCTAATCTTTCACTGTACGGCAAGTCGGCAACTCTTCCTGCCGTTTAACCATCTTAGTTGTTCTTTTCTGGACCCTTTCGAGTAGTACCGTGTCCGTCTTCATATACGGTGACCAGTGCTGGACACAGTACTCTAGGTGAGGGCACACCATGGCCCGGTACAGCGGCATGATAACCTTCTCCGATCTGTTTCTGATCCCCTTCTTTATCATTCCTAGCATTCTGTTCACCCTTTTTGCCGCAGTCGCACATTGCGTGGACGGCTTCATCCACTTGTCGATCAGAACTCCCAAGTCTCTTTCCTGGGAGGTCTCTCCAAGTACCGACCCGGACATCCTGTATCTGTGCATGAGATTTTTGTTACTGACATGCATCACTTTACACTTATCCACGTTGAACCTCATCTGCCATGTTGACGCCCATTCCTCAAGTCTGATTATGTCACGTTGCAGATCTTCGCAATCTCCCTGTGTCTTCACTATTCTGAATAACTTTGTATCATTCGCAAATTTAATCACCTCACTCGTCACACCAATGTCTAGATCATTTATAAAGATGTTGAGAAGCACGGGTCCAAGCACCGAGCCCTGCGGCACCCCACTGGTGACGCCCTTCCAGTCCGAGTATTGTCCATTTACCCCCACTCTCTGTTTCCTATGATCCAGCCAGTTTTTAATCTACATGAGTATTTCACCCTCAATTCTATGGCTCGTAATTTTCCGAAGTAGTCGTTTACGCCTTCTGAAAATCCAGATATACAATGTCGACCGGGTCACCCTTGTCTATCTGTCTGTTTACTCCCTCAAAGAAGTGCAGCAAGTTCATCAAACACGATCTGCCTTTGCTAAAAACGTGCTGACTGCTCCTCATCAGCCCCTGTCCATCAAGGTGATCAATGATGCGATCCTTTATTAGCGACTCTACCATCTTTCCCGGTACCGAGGTCAGACTCACCAATCTGTAGTTTCTCAGATCTCCCCTCGAACCTTTCTTGAAGATCGGCATAACATTTGCCACCTTCCAGTCTTCCGATATCTTTCCCGATTTGATCGACAGATTGGCTATTAGTTGAAGCAGTTCAGCTATGGTCCCTTTCACTTCCTTCATGACTCTCGGATGGATGCCGGTCTCAGATGGATCCCCGGTCTCGGAAATTTATCGCTCTTAAGCCTATCAAGCTGCCTACATACCTCCTGTAGACTGACCGTCAATCCTGTCAGCTGTTCGTCTTCATTTCCAGCATATAGCCTGGTGGGTTCCAGTATGCTGTATACATCTTCTTCGGTAAATACAGACGCAAAAAATGTGTTCAGTTTGTCGGCGATTGCTTTGTCCTCCTTTAGCGCTCCCTTTATTCCATGGTCATCCAACGGTCCCACCGCTTCCTTCGCGGGTCGTTTCCCCTTAATATATCAAAAGAACAGCTTGAAGTTCTTCACCTCCTTGGTTTATTTTTTCCTCATAGTCTCTTTTGGCCTCTTCCTAATCCATCTATCCCTCTCCCTTCATCACTCTTCTTTTTTGCAGAATTCTCTGTCCTGGGAAATAACCTCTTGCGATTCACTTACCCCCATTGACAGCTGCAGTCAGGATGTGGCTTATCCTTGTTTCTAGTAGCTCTCTCTTCCTCCTGTAGCATAGTGGTCAGATATTCCAGCCAATAGGCTATAAAGGGAGGCGGGAGCAGTACTAGGACAGAAGCACTTCCTTCCTATCCTGCCCCATGTGTCTCCTGTGAAGCTTTCAGCAGCCCTGATTGCCCAAGCTGATTAACAGTTAACCTGGCCCCAGAAGCCAAGGTGAGATTTTAGGGGTGTCAAACTGCAGTCCTGGAATGCAGCAAAGTATCCAGGATTCCAGGATATTCATAATGATGTTGGTAACTAGCATATCTTATTTTTATATGCAAATATAATCAAGCGTATTTACTAAGGATATCCTGAAACCCTGACAGGTTCACAGCCCTCCAGTATTGCAGTTTGCCACCCCTAGCCAACCAAACTCCTTATAACAGAGTTTCTGAGATATCCATTTCCAGGAGGGAAATTTTGGGCCTGGCCTAGATTTCTGACCCAATGGGATCTGCAGTACTGATTTAGGATCAGGGACTACAAGTCCCACAATACCTTGGGACATAAATTCAAAACCAGGACTTGCTGGAACTGGGTAACGATACAGCTCTGTTGTAAGGGTAGGAATCAGGAAATGCATTTCCTCGCTTTTAATTCCAGCCCCTCTACTGTAAATCTCTCATCTTTTCAGTACCTGGGACTGAGACTCCAGCTAATGAGTTTGACTGGACAGCATAGTTCTGAAAACAAACTTGAAGTGAGTTCAGGAAGTGAATAGAGATCAGGATACTATGGAGGATTTCATGTGAGGGAGGGAAAGAATAGAGAGACTTGGGGGTACAATATAAACTCAGGGGATTAGGACACTTTATTAGGGTTACCCTATGGCTCCAGAAAAAGGAGGACAGATTGAGTCATCTGAGTTTTACTTCCATTGTTTTCACTGGAAGTAAAACCCAGATGCCTTAATCCATCCTCCTTTTTCTGGAGCCATAGGGTAACCCTACACTTTATCATTCACACTTTCTACTGTGTTTTCCTAGCTCCATCTATACTTCTGGTTCTGGTAAAGGTTCTCTAATTTTAAAATTGCTTGTATATTCTTTCCAGAAATTCAAGGTGTATTTGTATTTTATACTTAGAAACATAGAAACATAGAAGATGACAGCAGAAAAGGGCCATAGCCCATCAATTCTGCCCACTCTCATGACCCACCCCTTTGATTTTACAGACCCACCCCCTTTACATCTTTAGAGATCCTACGTGAAAATCCCATTCACTTTTAAACTCTGACACACTGTTGGCCTCAATCACCTGCAGTGGGAGTTCGTTCCAGCAATCGACCACCCGTTCTGTGAAGAAATACTTTCTGGAATCACTATGAAATTTCCCTCCCCTGATTTTTAGCGGATGCCCTAAAAATCAGGGGAGGGAAATTTCATAGTGATTCCAGAAAGTATTTATAGTTAGATGACAGGTGTGTTTTAACTTTTCCCGTCTTTCTGGAATATGAAAAAAAGGACCAATAGAACACAACTGCCTTGCTATTGTAAATTTCAGATCCCTGTAGTCTGAGGCCATATGAATACAGCACGGATGGCTGGAGGAAAAACTAAGTGATGAAACAGACACCCAACTAAAGAATACATATCAAACAGCTGAACAGAGAAATGGGGTGGGGGGATGCAATAATAAGTGACAACCGCCCTTAATCCAAGAGCATAGAAAAGTAGAGTGTTTTTGTGATTAGAATTTTTTTTAAAAAATGCTCTGGTTACAGGACACACAGATAAGTCAATTTCTCTCAGGAGCAGTGTCTCCAAATGGGTCACTTTTGCATAGGATACGTAGTCCAGTATCGTTGCTTGTGCGCTTTCTTGCAGAAGGCTACACACTGTCAACAGCAATGAAAAAATCAGAAATTGTTGGGTGGAACTGGGAGGGGGGGGGGGTCTACAGGTCTACAGAGTAAAATCTGGCAACTATTCTGCCCTTATCTCTTGGTACTTGAGGATCTTCTTTCTTTTCCTGCAGCTTATAGAGTTACCACTAAGGGCAGACACTTTGCTGATTAATGCACATCTGGAGTTTTTCTCTTTCACCATTGTGTCCAGTTTCCCGGCATCCAGCTTTTTACTGGTCAGAATGGGGATGACCCAGGTGATCATAATCTCTTCATTCTCTTAGGGATGTGGGTCCCCCCAGGGCTCTTCCAATCTAATGATGCTAAAGTGTTTACAAAGTTCCCATAGGATCTGAGATGTTATTTCATGGCATCTTTCTACATTGAAAATTACTACCCTCAGCACCTTGCAGGCGTCTAAAAATAGGGTAACTGTTCCTAGCAGTTACATTTCTGGTTTTCCATTTTCTAACTCCTGTATTTGCTGCGATCCCTATCTCCCGTAATGCACTGTCCTGGGTTGCAATTTACAATTTCTTATCCTTTGGTTTCAGTTCTCCTTTCCTTAAATGTGTCCAGTTTTGTTTGATTTACATTTCCCACTCTGTTTCCACATTAACCACCTGTTTCTTTTCATGCTGGTGGGGGTAATTTTGAAACTCTGCTCAGGTAGGGGGAAAATGGTTCAGCCTTTATGCTATACATTTGCCACAGGAGGGCAGCACTGAGCATCTCTGCAGAATAAAGATACTAAAGTGAAACGGTTTAAATGTTCTGAATGTGATAAGTATAAAGACATACTGAAGAGATACCTTTTCAAAGTTCTAAATGTGATAATCATAAAACCACTGAAGAGATACCTTCTCAATGTTCTGAATGTCAAAAGTATAGAAACAATAAAAAGATACCTTTTAAATGTTCTAAATGTGATAAATATAAAGACATTGAAAAAATACCTTCTAAATGTTCTGAATGTGATAAGCAGAAAAACAATGAAAAGATACCTTTTAAATGTCCCGAATATGATAAGTATACAGATATACTGAAGAGATACCTTTTAAATGTTCTGAATGTCAAAAGAAGAAAGACACTGAAGAGAAATCTTTAAATAGTCTGTGTGTCATAGGTATAAAGACATATACTGAACAGATACCTTTTAAATGTTCTAAATGTGATAAGTATAAAGAGACCGACGAGGTACCTTCTAAATCTACCGATTGTGATATGTATTTTAGGCATTCTTTGTCTCAGCAATATCATATACAGACACATTCTGAAGAGATACTTTTTAAATATGCTAAATGTGATAAGTATAAAGACACTGAAGAGATACCTTCTAATTGTTCTGAATGTGATATTTATAAAAACAATGAAAAGATACCTTTTAAATATCCCGAATGTGATAAGTATACAGATATACTGAAGAGATACCTTTTAAATGTTCTGAATGTGATAATATAAAGACAATGAAGAGATACCTTTTAAATGTTCTGAATGTGATAAGTATAAAGACACTGAAGAGAAATCATTTAAATGTTCTAAATGTAATAAGTATTAAGACAATGAAGAGAAACTAATGTATCATAACACCTTTACAGAAGCTCATGTAGACCGCTCTGAATTGACTCCACTGTCATTAGTTGTGGTATAGAAGCTCTCAATAATCATCATCATAAAATACTGTTACCAGGAAAATTAACACCATTCCTTGTAAGAGTATCTGTGTGTGTTATGCAATTATTTCATTATACTATGAATGCTGATTTGTAACCCATTCTGGTTTCTTTTGGGAAGATGCCCCTCAGGGTTGTGGGGATCCCACGTTTTGGAGGCAGCTCAAGCCGAGTGGCTCTCGTCTTCTTTTTCTGCCCTCCTGCTAAAAAGAACTTACTGCATGCGCACTAGGAAGAAACCGATCCTCCTGCTAATTTGTTCTTGCACATTCCAGCTTTTAAATAGTAATACAGTCTCTTGTTTTCTACAATGCTCCCAGCCACAGCAGCTTAGTTACTCAGCGAGTATCCACCCACTGGTGCCCTATTGCATCATTCTGTCCATTCAAACCAGAAAGGTACCGCCTCTTCCCTTAGAGAGGAACCAGATTGGCTGTCTGCCATTCTTTAAAGACGTAACTAGCCCACCTAATAAGGTAGGTTGAGCTCTTGCTACTTAGCTTCCCTTATCCATTTGAACTGATTAAAGGGGAGAAGGTGGGCGTGGATGGAGGCATCTTTAATTGGTGGGACCCCAAGGGATTAGTTGCCATAGTATATCCTGGTTAGAACTGATCACAGTTGGCAGATTAGCGTGGCTTTAAAAATACAAAAAAAAAAAGGAGCAAACGGAGGTGGGAACAAAAGCATTGTTGAAGAGAAGTAATTGATCGTTTCTGCATTGTATAGTGAACGTACTGTTGTTATGCTTGCTACCTATTTTTAAATTAACTAGATTCTGTAGTTCAGATGGTAACTTCCGTTGCTGCATGGCTAGTATTCTGTGCCTTTTTATTTACGTTTTAAATCGTTAATGCTTTTTGAAAGTTGTTAAAGACTAGTTACTTTTAGCTGGGGTTTTCGAGTGTTTATGTAGAAACTATGGTCTCTTAATATAGTACATCTTTGTATTTCTATACTGGTCCTATTATCTCAGTTGTGCATGCTGAACCGTTTGTTGCTGTGCCTGATAAAGAAATGTATATAGTGTTTTCTTGTGTAGTTTACTGTCAAGCTAACAGGAAAGGGAAACAAGTATACTAGTCAAGTCTCTTTTACTCTTTCCTATCATTTCTGTTAATAAAGAGGTATCATATTTAAAGGGTTGAGGGATGACCGCAGCACTATAGAATTATTGTGTGATTAGAATTGTTGTTTTTTCATATGAGATAATAAGGAGCTAAATGAAAGTCAATACCCGGCAATGGAAATCTGAAAGAAAATAACTGTAGGACTAAATTTCATTCAACAGCTATGTTTAGAAAACAACTGGCCCCAATAAGGAGTTACCCTACCTTTTAAAATGTCTTTTATTATAGTATAGCACGCCATATGTGTGTCAGTGAGAGGGAAAGAAAGATGGTGTACATGGGGAATGGAAGAAAGTGGAGAATTTTTGGTCATTGGGAGAGAAGGAGGTACAGATAGGGAAGTGAAAGATGAGAGGGAGAAATGTGGTGGAAAGGGAACAGTTGGAAAGATTGAAAGGGATGCAAGAGGGAGGAATGTTGGACATAGTGGTGAAGGGAATGGAGGGAGAGATGTGGCATGGTGCTGGAGAGGGGTGATAGAAAGAGAAATGTTGGGCATGGGGCTGATGGGCAGGGGCAAAAGATGCTGCACATGGTCCGGGGAATGAGACATGAGAGAGGGATAAATGCTGGACCCTGGTAGGAGGAACCAATGGACAGCAACAGAAGAATTTACAGAAGACGGTAAAGCAGAAAAAAAGAAACTGGGACCAACTTGATGGAAAAATAAGTCTCCAGACAACAAAGGTAAAAACAGAATTTATTGACTAAAATATGTTAGCTTTGGGAAATGTATATAGCAGATGTCTTTGTATTGTGTTCAAAAGAAAAGGAAATGCATTTCTGGTTTTATTTCTACAGTGAAGTTGAAGTACTTGCTAACCCCTGGCTGTGGTTGCTGATGATCCCCAAGCACTGCAAGCAGAGGACCTCTTCTAGAGACAGCCAGAACTCCCTTCCACCAAGCGCAGCAGCCACTGGCAGCATCCATGAGACACTGAGTTGCCAGCATCTGTGACTCAGGGACACTGCTGCTGCCTGCCAAGCTTGGCAAAAGAGAGCCTTGGCCTCCTTCAGAGGAAGTCCTCAGCTGACATACCTTGGGGGGTCCTCATAAGCTGAGTATTTATATTTTATATTTACATTAGAGGCTCTGGTAGAAACCATTTACAAAGTATGTATTCTTCCCAATTAATATTTCCAAATTAATAAAGGGTCTCTACCAGAGTATTTAATTCAGTAGCATAATTAAATGAAATGACTAATCTGAAGTTTATAGGGATGGGCAGGAACGGATGGGATTCTTCACAGGGACGGACGTGGATGGAGGGATTTCTCGCGGTGATGGATGGGATTCTTCACATGGATGGGCGGGGATGGAGGGATTCCTCACGGGGACAGGTTGGATTTCTGTCCCCCGTGCAACTCTCTAGTCCAGAGAAGAGTGACTAAAATGGTTAAGGGGCTGGAGGAGTTGCCGTACAGTTAGAGATTGAAGAAACTGGGCCTCTTCTCCCTTGAAAAGAGGAGATTGAGAGGGGATATGATCGAAACATTCAAGGTACTAAAGGGAATAGACTTAGTGGATAGGACAGGTTGTTCACCCTCTCCAAGGTAGGGAGAACAAGAGGGCACTCTCTACCTACCCAAGGTAGTGTAGAGGAGAGCAACAAACCCCGGGGAAGTCCAACCCTTCCCAAACCGATGGAAAACAAACTGCACCCCAGAATCCCCAACAGACTGCCAGCAACATAAACATCCCACTTCGAGCCAAACAGGTTAAAAGTACAGACATTCTATAAAATCGTCTAATATTAGAACAAAAGATGAGAGCCAAAGGCAACAGACAACCACACAGTGGCTTTGCTGGCTCACAAATAGCTAGAAAAGCCCACGAACAGCACCCCCCCCCCCCAAAAAAAAAATCAAGTTGCAGATCTGACAGGTTTCTTTCCAGATCTCAACACTGTAGTCCATGTCCCGCTCGGCCTAGACGTCACTGCTATCTCAGGAAGGTTCGAGCAGCCCAGATCTTGCATCTCCGACCACGCTTCTGCAACGGTGCTCACTCGCTTAGATCTTCCATTCACAGTCAACCACACCCCAAAGGGAAATAGCCAGCGAAACCTATGTCCACCTGCAAGCAAAGCCTGGGTAACTTCTTTAAAGGTCTTGCGTTTCTGTAGCGTAGACCATGCTAGATCTTGAAATACTCCCACAGCCAGATCTTGCCAATGAAAAGTCACCTTCAAAACACGCTCCTTTAAATTATAATCGCCAAAGCAAGTGATAATATCCTTAGTGCCAGGACCTCTAGTTGGCAACAGTCTATGATGTGCCCATAGTAAAAGCATGAGATCTGGCACGTCTGCTCCATCAGCCTGCAGCAATTGTTCACAAAACTCCCGCACCACTATTTTGCAGTCCCGATAGGCCTGCACCTCTGGTATGCCTTTAAAATGCAGATTATAGCGCCGGGATTAATTTTCAAGATACTCTGCCTGCGCTTGTAGGTGTTGTAGTTCAGTAGATATACGATCGGTAGATTCTTTAATCCCAGACACCGATGTAGAAAGGGTTTCAATGTGGTCTTCAGAGATGGAAACTCATGCATCCAACTCACTAACATCAGAGCGGAGTTCTACGCTTTAACATCGACGTGGACCCCAATCATCTCCTCCTTCAATGCTTTAAACCACATCTGTGAGCCTCCTCGCCGTCCTCCAACTGTTGAGCAGGGATACCCTCATCCTCCAACTCTGAATGAGTCGCCTGCCCTGCCGCCATCTTATTTTTCTCCAGAGAACCTCCAGGCAGGTCTGCAGAGGACTTCTCACCCCCTTTGCCATAACCTTACTGACCCTCGACCTCCCAAGAGTCAGAGATTGCTATGCGCTGGAGGCTTTTAACTCCACAATTCTCATCAGCCCCTATGGAGCTCTCGATTTAGGCAGCCATTCACCGGGATGTAAAAATCTGGCAACTACGCTGACCGGATCTTTTTTCTTTTCCTGCATCTTATAGAGTTACCGCTAAGAGCAGGCACTTTGCTGATTAATGCCCATCTGGAGTTTTCTCTTTCACCAATGTGTCCAGTTTCCTTGCATCCAGCTTTTTACTGGTCAGAATGGGGATGACCCAGGTGATCATAATCTCTTCATTCTCTTAGGGTTGTGGGTCCCCCCAGTGCTCTTCCAGTCCAATGATGCTAAAGTGTTTACAAATTTCCCAGTGGATTTGAGATGTTATTTCATTGCATCTTTCTACATTGAAAATTACTACCCTCAGCACCTTGCAGGCGTCTAAAAATAGGGTAACTATTCCTACCAGTTACATTTCTGGTTTTCCATTTTCTAACTCCTGTATTTGCTGCGATCCGTATCTCTCATAATGCACTGTCCTGGGTTGCAATTTCCAATTTCTTATCCTTTGGATTCAGTTCTCCTTTCCTGACCATTACTGGTTGTTTATTCTAAGCTTGAAAATAAATAAAACTTTTTTGAACTTAAAAAAAAAAAAGGTTCAGCCTTTATGCTATACATTTGCCACAGGAGGGCAGCACTGAGCATCTCTGAGATACTTTAGAGAAACAGATTTAATGTTCTGAATGTGATAAGTATAAAGACATAATGAAGAGATACGTTTTCAAAGTTCTAAATGTAATACGCATAAAATCAATGAAGAGATACTATTTCAATGTTGTAAATGTGATAAGTATAAAGACACTGAATAGATACCTTTTCAATGTTCTGAATGTCACAAACATAGAAACAATAAAGAGATACCTTTTAAATGTTCTAAATGTGATAAGTATAAAGACACTATAGAGATACCTTTTCAATGTTCTGAATGTCACAAGTATAAAACCAATAAAGAGATACATTTTCAATGTTCTAAATGTGATAAATATAAAGACACTGAATAGATACCTTTTAAATGTCCTGAATGTGATAAGCATAAAAATAATGAAAAGATACCTCTTAAAAGTCCCGAATGTGATAAGTATACAGTAACATACTGAAGGGATACCTTTTAAATGTTCTTAATGTGATAAGCATAAAAATAATGAAGAGATATCTTTTAAATGTTCTGAATATGATAAGTATAAAGACATATACTGAAGAGATACCTTTTCAATGTTCTAAATGTGATAAGTATAAAACCAATAAAGAGATACCTTTTAAATATTCTAAATGTGATAAGTATAAAGATACTGAAGAAATACCTTATAAAAGTTCTGAATGTGATAAGTATAAAGACACTGAACAGATATATTTTAAAAGTTCTAAATGTGATAAGTATAAAGACACTGAGGAGATACCTTCTAAACGTTCTGAATGTCACAAGTATAAAAAAATAAAGAGATACCTTTTAAAAGTTCTGAATGTGATAATCATAAAAACAATGAAAAGATACTTTTTAAATGTCTCGAATGTGATAAGTATACAGACACATACTGAAGAGATACCTTTTAAATATTCTGAATGTCACATATAAACAATAAAGAGATACCATTTTCAATGTTCTAAATGTGATAAGTATAAAGACCTTTTAAATGTTCTGAATGTCACAAGCATAGAAACAATAAAGAGATACCTTTTAAATATTCTAAATGTGATAAGTATAAAGATACTGAAGAAATACCTTTTAAAAGTTCTGAATGTGATAAGTATAAAGACACTGAACAGATACATTTTAAATGTTCTAAATGTGATAAGTATAAAGACACTGAGGAAATACCTTCTAAACGTTCTGAATGTAGCAACTATAAAAAAATAAAGAGATACCTTTTAAATGTTCTGAATGTGATAATCATAAAAACAATGAAAAGATACTTTTTAAATGTCTCGAATGTGATAAGTATACAGACACATACTGAAGAGATACCTTTTAAATATTCTGAATGTCACATATAAACAACAAAGAGATACCTTTTCAATGTTCTAAATGTGATGAGTATAAAGACCTTTTAAATGTTCTGAATGTGATAAGCATAAAAATAATGAAAAGATACCTTTTAAATGTCCCGAATGTGATAAGTACACAGTAACATACTGAAGGGATACCTTATAAATGTTCTGAATGTCACAAGCTTAGAAACAATAAAGATACATTTTCAATGTTCTAAATGTGATAAGTATAAAGACACTGAAGAGATACCTTTTTAAATGTTCTGAATGTGACAAGTATAAAACCAATAAAGAGAAACATTTTCAATGTTCTAAATGTGATAAGTATAAAGACACTGAATAGATACCTTTTAAATGTCCTGAATGTGATAAGTATACAGACACATACTGAAGAGATACCTTTTAAATATTCTGAATGTCGCATATAAACAATAAAGAGATACCTTTTCAATGTTCTAAATGTGATAAGTATACAAACAATGAGAAGATACCTTCTAAATGTTCTTAATGTGATAAGCATAAAAACAATGAAGAGATATCTTTTAAATGTTCTGAATATGATAAGTATAAAGACATATACTGAAGAGATACCTTTTAAACGTTCTAAATGTGATAAGTATAAAGACACTGAACAGATACATTTTAAATGTTCTAAATGTGATAAGTATAAAGACACTGAGGAGATACCTTCTAAACGTTCTGAATGTCACAAGTATAAAAAATAAAGAGATACCTTTTAAATGTTCTGAATGTGATAAGCATAAAAATAATGAAAAGATACCTTTTAAAAGTCCCGAATGTGATAAGTATACAGTAGTATACAGTAACATACTAAAGGGATACCTTTTAAATGTTCTTAATGTGATAAGCATAAAAACAATGAAGAGATATCTTTTAAATGTTCTGAATATGATAAGTATAAAGACATATACTGAAGAGATACCTTTTCAATGTTCTAAATGTGATAAGTATAAAATCAATAAAGTGATACCTTTTAAATGTTCTGAATGTGATAATCATAAAAACAATGAAAAGATACCTTTTAAATGTCTCGAATGTGATAAGTATACAGACAAATACTGAAGGGATACCTTTTAAATATTCTAAATGTGATAAGTATAAAAATACTGAAGATATACCTTTTAAACGTTCTAAATGTGATAAGTATAAAGACACTGAGGAGATACCTTCTAAACGTTCTGAATGTCACAAGTATAAAAAATAAAGAGATACCTTTTAAATGTTCTGAATGTGATAAGCATAAAAATAATGAAAAGATACCTTTTAAAAGTCCCGAATGTGATAAGTATACAGTAGTATACAGTAACATACTAAAGGGATACCTTTTAAATGTTCTTAATGTGATAAGCATAAAAACAATGAAGAGATATCTTTTAAATGTTCTGAATATGATAAGTATAAAGACATATACTGAAGAGATACCTTTTCAATGTTCTAAATGTGATAAGTATAAAATCAATAAAGTGATACCTTTTAAATGTTCTGAATGTGATAATCATAAAAACAATGAAAAGATACTTTTTAAATGTCTCGAATGTGATAAGTATACAGACACATACTGAAGAGATACCTTTTAAATATTCTGAATGTCACATATAAACAACAAAGAGATACCTTTTCAATGTTCTAAATGTGATGAGTATAAAGACCTTTTAAATGTTCTGAATGTGATAAGCATAAAAATAATGAAAAGATACCTTTTAAATGTCCCGAATGTGATAAGTATTCAGTAACATACTGAAGGGATACCTTTAAAATGTTCTGAATGTCACAAGCATAGAAACAATAAAGATACCTTTTAAATGTTCTAAATGTGATAAGTATAAAAACACTGAAGAGATACCTTCTAAATGTTCTAAATGTGATAAGCATAAAACAATGAAAAGATACCTTTTAAATGTTCTGAATATGATAACTATAAAAACACATCACATTTAGAACATTTTAAAAGTATCTGTTCAATATGTGTCTTTATACTTACAATATTTGGATCATTTAAAAGGTATCTTTTCATTGTTTTATGCTTATCACAGTCAGAACATTTAAAAGTTATCTATTTATTGTTCTTATGATTATCACGTTCAAAACATTTAAAAAGTATCTCTTTATTGTTTTTATGATTATCACATTCAGAACATTTAAAAGGTATCTCTTTACTGATTTTATGATTATCACGTTCAGAACATTTAAAAGGTATCTTTTCATTGTTTCTATGCTTATCACATTCAGAATATCTTTAAGGTATCTCTTTATTGTTTTTTACTTATCACATTCAGAACATTCAAATTGTATCTCTTCATTGTTGTTATGCTTATCACATTCAAAACATTTAAAATGTATTTGCTCAGTATGTGTTTTATGCTTATCACATTCAGAACATTTAAATGTTTCTCTTAAGTGTTTGTAAACATCACATTTATAACATTTAAAAGGTATCTCTCAGTATGTGTCTATATGATATTGCAGAGAAAAAGCATACCTATAATACATATCATATTCAGAACATTTAAATGGTTTCTCTTCAGTGTCTTTATACTTATGACATGCAGAATATTTAAATGGATTTCTTCAGTATGTGTCTTTATATGATAGTGCAGAGACAAAGCATACCTATAATACATATCACATTCAGAACATATACATGGTATTTGTTCAGTATGTGTTTTATATTTTATTAGAGACAAATCATGCTTAAAATACATATCACATTCAGAATGTTTAAACGGTTTCTCTTCAGTGTCTTTATACTTACCACATTTAGAACATTTAAAATGTTTCTCTTCAATGTCTTTAAACTTATCACATTTAGAACATTTAAAATGTATCTGTTCAGTACGTTATTTTTATACATATGACATTCAGAACATTTAAACGGTGTCTCTTCAGTGTCTTTATACTGCAGAGATGCTTAGTGCTGCCCTCCTGTGGCAAATATATAGCATAAAGGCTGAACCTTTTATCCCCCTACCTGAACAGTTTTAGGAATCAGTACTGCAGAGATGCTCAGTGCTACCCTCCTGTGGCAAATGTCTAGCATAAAGGCTGAACCATTTATCCCCCCTACCTGATCAGAGTTTAAGCATCACTCCCGATGGATTAGGTTCATATTCTATCACATTATATTTAGAGAATGCCCTCTTCCCCAACTATAGAACACATTTAAAAGGTATCTCTTCAATGTCTTTATACTTATCACATTTAGAACATTTAAAACGTTTCTCTCAATTTTTTTAAACTTATCACTGAAGAGAAATATTTTAAATGTTCTAAATGTAATAAGTATAAACACACTGAAGAGAAACGATTTAAATGTTCTGAATGTGATAAGTATAAAGACACTGAACAGAAACCATTTAAATGTTCTAAATGTAATTAAGACAAGGAAAAGAAACTAATGTATCATAACACCTTTACAGAAGCTCATATAGACCGCTCTGAATTGACTCCACTGTTATTAGTAGTGGTATAGAAGCTCTCAATAATCATAATCATAAAATATTGTTACCAGGAAAATTAACATCATTCTTTGTATATAGAGCAGCTTAAAGGATTATGCATCAATATGTCATAAACAAGCTGTAAGCTATCAGCGAGTAATAATGATACTGTCAGTACATTTAGAAGTATGCTCTGTTGTGACATGACCATTACTCGTTGTTTATTCTATGCTTGAAAATAAATAAAACTTTTTTGAACTTAAAAAAAATCATTCTTTGTAAGAGTATCTGTGTGCACTATGCAGTTATTTAATTATACTATGTATGCTGATTTGTAACCCATTCTGTACTCTTTTGGGAAGATGGGCTAAGCAACCAAATAAATATTTTTTTTAAAAAATGCATATAAAGAAATTTTATGCTGAATTTCAAATCTTAGTTTTATAGGTGCTATTCTAGATAGTGCCACACGAGGGCGCCATTGCCTAATAGAGATGGCTATTTTTAATAGCTCAGTGCTGTCCTCCTATGGTCATTCCTCAGATTGCACATTGAATTGCTTAAATCTGTTAATAATAGAGACTTTCCCAACTGTGCAGAGCAACTGCCTGCTCTGCCCTCCTCAAACTGGCTGTGCAGCTGAAGCTCCTCTCCTTTTAAATATAATAATAACTTTATTCTTTTATACCACCATAACCAAAAGTGCTAGGTGGTTTACACTAAAAAGAGCTGTACAATCAGCGAAATAAGGCTTCCAACTGGATCCAGTGCTGGGTTTACTCCTTTGCAGGTAAGGACTTGGACTTCTGAGTTCCCCATTGCATTCCCTAAGAAAAGCAAGATTTAGAAGGGAGATCATAGGTCAGTTCTGGGTTTCTGACAGCCTTATTCTTGATTCCTTTGATTTTCAGCACAAAGTTCAGTGGGTAGCCTGGAACTGGGCAACTTGGTAGCCCTGGTTTGTTTGCTTACCAGCCTTTAGGGAAAACTCTACAGCTTCTGCATAGCACAGGCTGTTTCAGTAGCCATCCTGAAGGCTGGTCTAGTAAGTCTCAAATGTGACCTTGGATTTGCTACACCATCCCAGGTCGACTAATCTGATCCAGTCCTGAATTTTACCCTACTCCATGCAGAGACTTGTTCTAATTGTCCACTGAGACAATCAGCCTGGCTTTCAGTGGGGATTAAAGGTGGACTGGATCCATTCACTAACTAATCCAGAGAGGGATGGAGACTTCAAATATTCCTGTGTTTCCACTGCTTTTGAAATGGGTCATACAGGGCATCAATGTCTCTTAGCTAATGAGTTTAAAAGCTTCCCTGAGCTAGACAGCAGTGGCACCAGGTCTTCAGGGCGATGGGTACCTAAGCAGAAGGAATGTGAATGTGAATCGACACTCCTGGAGTTTGGAGAAGAGTACAGTTCCTCTGAAGAACATCTTGCTGTCCTTGATTAAATGGATTTCAAAAATAAAAGATAAATCGATATAGGGAACTCTAATGAGCCAAGTCTGTCCTGATGAGGCGTTTGCTGTGTATTTTCCACTACACCTGACCTGTTTCTGTTTGCATTGGTAATTATTAAGAAGGGAGCTTATCCAGGCATAGGAACTTGGGCTGGTGCTTCCTGAGAAGAAGCATGCCACAGAATATTTGGGGTGAAAAAGGGGAGTATAAGTGCATCATCTCCTATCCACCACCCTCCCCAAGAGTGGCAGATGAATGAACTGGTGTAATAATAATATCAAACCCATTAAACCAAGATGCCTAGCAATTTATTAAGGTCAAAATGTCCAAATAATTAATAAATATATGAAAAATACGTGTTTGTAAAATCCAGTTATTAGCAGGGAAACATCCAGGACATGTATACCAGAAACAAAGCTGACAGCACATAAACCAAAAATTGAAACGGAGAAAAAATAAACCTCAATTGAGGGAGGTTGGGACTACACAAGTACCCAGCCCTCCACTCATCATCACGGGTTTATAAAAAAACTCCGTAAACATATATATGAGTCACTGTTTCATTCGTTTTCATACATACAAAATCATGTTTTGGTCACTTTTTTCAAAATCTTTTTTATGTATAAGCGTCAGTATATAGCAATACAGGCCTGACATAACATAACATGTCCAGAATCACAAAATTCTGAGGGTTATGGTTCCAGGATAATTATTCTAGAATCGGATGGTTAAAGATGGGGCTGGGAGAGACCTTGGGTATTCATCTACTGTACTCCCTTGCCTCCATGCAGGATCCCTTTATGTAAAATTTCCCAGATAGATGCTTCTCTAACCTGCTGTTAAGAACACCCCCCAACATTCTCCCATCATAGGAGTTGGTGGTTGCGTATCACCGAACTGGGCTTCCCCAGGCTCTCCTTGATTTCTGTTTTTCTTATCTTGGCACTACATACGCCAGGTAACTCTTTATAAATTATCAGACTTTAGAAAAGCAGTAACAACTTTTATTTTCACATGAACTGGACTGAAATTATAGACTCTGACTTCTAAATTGTTACCTGAACAAGTCTGTATTTAGCTGCAATAGTAAACCTGGTATTACATGTGTGCATACATAGGGCAACTGATTTGGTATAAATATGTGCATATAAGTAGGATGATGGATTATTGGCATAACCATGCCGGCATTAATAACTTGGTAACATCAACACAGAGCTCTGTGTATTTCAGTATAGAGCCCATGCATTGTAACACCTCACAAGTCGTACAGACTCCCAGATTAACATGCCAAGTAAAGTGGTCATTCCAGTAAGTTTCTTCTAGTTATCTAGCTGCTGATTGAGAGATGGGGAAAGGGAGAGAGAGCAGAGGAAGTTTCCTGCACAGATCTCTCTGAGATGAAGAGAAGTGGCATTGTGAGTATTAAAAATGCAAGTTTAGTTTAGACATCCCGGCCAAGTTATGTTTCTCTGAATTCTAAATTGAACAGAAGCTGACACAAACTCAAAAGTGACTGGGCTAATGGCCAGCTGCTGCAGTTGGTTGGTTTTTCCAACCACCACCACCTGTGGTAGTGAAAAACCGATATCCAGAAGGAGCAACAGGAGGCTGCACGATCGAGATAGCGGCGATATTCACACCACTATGTAGATAAAGTTAGGGAGTCAGTTTTCTCTCCACTGGCAGCCACTCATCTGGATGGTTCACTGTGACGGTCTCTCCCATAGCCCCTCCTCCTCTGAGCTCCAGGCATTTTGGCCCAAATTCACTAAACCTCCAAACAGTGTGCGATCCATTTCCATTTGCATGCCAGCCGACGAATTCACTAAAGGCCTGCATGCAAATGGGACGATCGTTAACACGCCCCCCTACCCACGGCCAGAGCGATCCCTGCTCTTGCGCACACCCTGATGACAGTGACAAGAGAAGCAACCTCCTGTCACTGCTGTCAGGGCTCAGCCCCGATCTCTCCTGGACTCCTGCTCATGGACTCTCCTGCTCATGGACTCTCCTGCTCTCTGCCGCCGTTCCCTGCAGTGCAAGCCTCTATTTATATGTTTGATTTATGTATATCACATGGAGTCTTACGTCACATCCCATTGTCACTCTATCACATTACTTATGTCATTGTTTTTATTCATTTAACATCACACCATATGTCCATTTTTCATGTCTTTATACATCTGTAATTGTGGGTAAGCAGAGTGGGCAGACTTGATGGGCTGTAGCCCTTTTCTGCCGTCATCTTCTATGTTTCTATGTTTCTATATTCTTAGCAATCTTTATTTATATTTGTTCAGACCCCAGAGGAAGGTGTGTTTACTGAAACACGGTCAATGTCGGGTCCTTAGGTTTGTTTGAAGGGTGGTAACACTGACCGCATTTATATTTGATATAATAAACATAGTCTGCATCTTGTACATTTTCTCTGCAGTCCTTTTTGGTTTTTGTTTTTGGATTTTTTTCTTTTGTTTTCAGTAACTCAGTTACCGACAGGTCTGCAGCAGTCGGGTTTGCCAATAGTAAAACCCGATTCGAAATAGCCAAGCGATTGTTAGTGAATCAATCGCTTGGCTATTTTGCATGGGGTTTTGCTAATTTGCATGGGAGGATCGTTACAGGCTTTAGTGAATGGGGTTGTAGAGAAATTTGGAAGCAAAGGGCTCGCAAACCCATCGGTACACGATCGGTTTGCTTAGTGAATTTGGGCCTTTGTTCCTGATTTTGTGCATTTACACATACACGAGTGTGCACACACAAGCCACAGCAAATAAATAGTACCAAACAGTTCAGGACTTGCCCAGGGGAGTTCCCTGCAAAGCCCAGAGTTACAACAGCAGGATCAAACCAGGAAAGACAGGGTTTAAATCCCACTGACCCCAATAGCAATCTTGGACAAGACTTTTCATCCATCATTGCCCTGGGTACAGAACCTGTATGTAACTACTTGAAAAATTGAAGGTGGACAAAGCAATGGAAGCGAATGGGATCCATCCCAGGATATTGAGGGAGCTCAGAGAGGTTCTAGTGGTCCTATTAAAGATTTGGTCAATAAATCTTTGGAGATGGGAGTGGTTCCTAGGGATTGGAGAAGAGCGGATGTGGTGCCAATTCACAAAAGTAGTCACAAGAGATGAAGCAGGAAACTGCGGTTATTGGAAAAATAATGGAAGTGTTACTGAAAGAAAGGATAGTGAAATTCCTAGAATCATATGGGTTACAGGATCCAAGGCAACATGGCTTTACTAAAGGTAAATCGTGCCAAACAAATCTGGTTGAATTTTTTTGAATAGGTGACAAGAGAATTGGACCAAGGACATATGCTAGATGTAATTTACTTAGATTTCAGCAAAGCCCTTGAACAAACCTGATGGGCTGAAGTTAAGACCTAAAACGGTGAACTGGATTAGAAACTCGTTGACGGACAGACGCCAGAGGGTGGTGGTTAATGGAATTCGCTTGGAGGAGGGAAAGGTGAGTAATGGAGTCCCTCAAGGATCGGTGCTGGGGCCAATCCTGTTCAATATGTTTATGAGTGACATTGCCGAAGGGTTAGAAGGTTCGCCTTTTTGCGGATGATACCAAGATTTGTAACAGAGTAGACACCGAGGAGGGAGTGGAAAACATGAAAAAGGGTCTGCAAAAGTTAGAGGAATGGTCTAATATCTGGCAACTAAAATTCAATGTAGAGTAATGCATTTGGGGATTAATAATTGGAAGGAGCTGTATATGCTGGGAGATGAGAGGCTGATATGCACAGATGTGGAGAGGGAACTTGGGGTGATAGTGTCCGAAGATCTAAAGACGAAAAAACAGTGTGACAAGGCGGTGGCTGCTGCCAGAAGGATGCTGGGCTGTATAAAGAGAAGGTGTTGATGCCCCTGTACAAGTCATTGGTAAGGCCCCACTTGGAGTATTGTGTTCAGTTTTGGAGATCGTATCTGGCGAAGGACATAAGAAGACTTGAGGCGGTCCAAAGGAGGGCGACGAAAATGATAAGAGGTTTGCACCAAAAGACGTATGAGGAGAGACTGGAAGCCCTGAATATGTATACCCTAGAGCAGACGTGTCCAACCTTTTGGCTTCCCTGGGCCGCATTGGCCCCCAAAAATTTTTCTGGGGCCGCGCAAATGTTGCAGCAAGACAAAGGAGGGAGCTAGCAAGACGGTAAAAACCCGGGGGCAGCAGAGGAAAACACTGCATCGCCCTCGACCGAGGCTGCACAAAATACTTCACGGTGTCGCATGCGGCCCTCGGGCCACAGGTTGGACACCCCTGCCCTAGAAGAAAAGAGGGACAGGGGAGATATGTTCAGAAGTTTAAATACTTGAAAGTATTAACGTAGAACAAAATCTTTTCCAGAGAAAGGAAAATGGTAAAACCAGAGGACATAATTTGAGGTTGAGGGGTGGTAGATTCAAGAGCAATGTTAGGAAATTCTACTTTACGGACAGGGTAGTGGATGCGATGGTGTATGTGGGCTGGAGTGGGCTTTGGCAGGGACTTCAGTAGTTGGAACCTAAGAACAGTCCCGGGCAGAGCTTTGTATTCTTGCCCAGAAATAGCTAAGAAGAAAAAAAAAAACTCAACAACAAATTTTTAGATTGAATCAGGTTGGGCAAACCGGATGGACAATTTAGGTCTTTATCTGTCGTCATCTACTATGTTACTTGAAAGGTATTTACATAGAGCAAAATCTTTTCCAGAGAAAGGAAAATGGTAAAAACAGAGGGCAAAATTTAAGGTTGAGGGGTGGTAGAGTAATGTTAGGAAATTCTTCTTTACAGAGAGGGTAATTGATGCATGCATGGCAGAGTTCAAACAAGCATGGGATGAACACAGAGGATCTAGAATCAGAAAATAATGCTATATATTGAAGAACTAAGGCCAGTACTGGGCAGACTTGCAAGGTTGAGGATGGGCTTCAATGGCTGGGATGGTTTAGATGGACTGGAGTGAGTTTTGACAGAGACTCCAGTAGACAGAGCCTGAGCACATTACCAGGCAGAGCTCTGGGTTTCTGGCCAAGAATTATCTAAGGAAAAGGACCATTTAAATTAAATGATTCATTTATAGAGCGTGAATGAATGTGTCAACTACTAGGATTTTAACCCAGAAATGGATAAATATAAGTTCCAAAAAACTCTAGCTGTGAAAGCCTGGCTGGCTCAAAGGTTGAGTGCTGGGTTAGTAACAGGAGGCTGAGGGTTCAAGTCTCAGTTAAGGAGTAGGGATAATACTTCCTCAAGAGAAAAGGGTAGTAACCTGATGTTGAAGGTTCAAGTCTTTTTGTTTTTACTACTAGGTTTTGAACCTAGAAATGGATAAATATAAGTTCCGAAAAGGTCTAAATGTGAAAACCTGGCTGGCTCAAGGGTTGAGTGCTGGGTTAGTAACAGGGAATTGAGGGTTCAAGCCTCAGCTAAGGAGTAGAGATGATACTGTGCCAAGAGAAGAGGGTAGTAACCTGAAATCTTTTTGTGCCTACAACTAGGATTTGAACCTAGAAATGGATAAATATAAGTTCCAAAAAGGTCTAGATGTGAAAGTCTGGCTGGCTCAATGGTTGAGTGCTGGGTTAGTAACTGGAGACTGAGGGTTCAAATCTCAGCTAAGGAGTGCTGGATTAGTAACAGGAGACTGAGGGTTCAAGCCTCAGCTAAGGAGTAGGGATGATACTGTCCCAAGAGAAGAGGGTAGTAACCTGAAGTTGAGGCTTCAAGTCATTTTGTGTCTACTACTAGGATTATTTTGAACCTAGAAATGGATAAATATAAGTTCCAAAAGGGTCTAGATGTGCATGCCTGGCTGGCTCAAGGGGTGAGTGCTGGATTAATAACAGGGCTGAAACTACTCCATGTGAAGACAAGGGGGTAGTTTTACTCAAATCTAGTCCATTTTTCATAGTGAAAAGTTGCATAATCCCCAGCTGCTGCTGCTGGTGGCTCTTGCAAAGAGGGTAGTAAGATGTGAAGGGAAGAGGTTGAAGGTTCAAGTTTCAGTTTTACTGAAATTTAGTTCATAGTAAAAAGTAGCTTAAAATGTCTACTAGATTTCTTGCTTTCACTGTAGTTACTGAACCTATAAAGTATAAAGACACTGAAGAGAAACACTTAAATGTTCTAAATGTGATAAGTATAAAGACACTGAAGAGAAACCATTTAAATGTTCTAAATGTAATAAGTATTAAGACAATGAAGAGAAACTAATGTATCATAACACCTTTACAGAAGCTCATGTAGACCGCTCTGAATTGACTCCACTGTCATTAGTAGCGGTATAGAAGCTCTCAATAATCATCATCATAAAATACTGTTACCAGGAAAATTAACATCATTCTTTGTAAGAGTATCTGTGTGTGCTATGCAGTTATTTAATTATACTATGTATGCTGATTTGTAACCCATTCTGTACTCTTTTGGGAGGATGTCCCTCAGGGTTGCGGGGATCCCATGGGGATGGAGGCAGCTCGAGCTGAGTGGCTCTCGTCTTCTTTTTCTGCCCTCCTGATAAAAAGAACTTACTGCGTGCGCACTAGGAAGAAACCGATACTCCTGCTAATTTGTTCTTGCCTATTCCAGCCTTGAAATGGTAATAGAGTCTCTTGTTTTCTACAATGCTCCCAGCCACAGCAGCTTAGTTACTCAGCGAGTATCCACCCACTGGCACCCTATTGCATCATTCTGTCCATTCAAACCGGAAAGGCACCGCCTCTTCCCTTAGAGAGGAACCAGATTGGCTGTCTGCCATTCTTTGAAGACGTAACTAGCCCACCTAATAAGGTAGGTTGAGCTCTTGCTACTTAGCTTCCCTTATCCATTTGAACTGATTAAAGGGGAGAAGGTGGGTGTGGATGGCGGCATCTTTAAATTGGTGGGACCCTGAGGGATTAGTTGCCGTAGTATATCCTGGTTAGAACTGATCACAGTGGGCAGATTAGCGTGGTTTAAAAATACAAAAAAAAAAAAAAAGGAGCAAATGAAGGTGGGAACAAAAGCATTGTTGAAGAGAAGTAATTGATCGTTTCTGAGTTGTATATTGACCATGCTGTTCTTCTGCTTGCTATCTATTTTTAAATTAACTAGGTTCTGTAGTTCAGAAGGTAACTTCCGTTGCTGCATAGCCAGTCTTCTGTGCCTTTTTATTTATGTTTTAAATCGTTAATGCTTTTTGAAAGTTGTTAAAGACTAGTTACTTTTAGCTGGGGTTTTCGAGTGTTTATGTAGAAACTATGGTCTCTTAATATAGTACCTCTTAGTATTTCTATACTGGTCCTATTATCTCGGTTTTGCTTGTGTAGGTTACTGTCAAGCTAGCAGGAGTATACTAGTCAAGTCTCAGCTGCCCTTTCCTATCATTTCTGTTAAGAAAGAGGTACCATATTTAAAGGGTTGAGGGATGACCACAGCACTATAGAATAATTGTGTGATTAGAATTGTGTTTTTTTTCATATAAGAGTTAATAAGGAGCTAAATGAGGGTCAATATCCGGCAATGGAAATCTGAAAGAAAACAACTGAAGGACTAAATTTCATTCAACAGCTATGTTTAGAAAACAACTGCCTCCAATAAGGAGTTACCCTACCTTTTAAAATGTATTTTATTATAGTATAGCACGCCATATGTGTGTCAGTGAGAGGGAAAGAAAAATGGTGTACACGGGGAATGGAAGCAAGTGGTGAATTTTTAGTCATAGGGAGGGAGTGAGGGAGGTACAGATAGGGAAGTGAAAGATGAGAGGGAGAAATGTGGTGGAAAGGGAATAGTGGGACAGATTGAAAGGGAGGAATGTTGGACATAGTGGTGAAGGGAATGGAGGGAGAGATGTGACATGGTGCTGGAGAGGGGTGATAGAAGGAGAAATGTTGGGCATGGGGCTGGTGGGCAGGGGCAAAATATGCTGCACATGGTCCGGGGGATGAGACATGAGAGAGGGATAAATGCTGGACCGTGGCAGGAGGAACCAATGGACAGCAACAGAAGAATTTACAGAAGACGGGAAAGCAGAAAAAAAGAAACTGGGACCAACTTGATGGAAAAATAAGTCTCCAGACAACAAAGGTAAAAAACAGAATTTATTGACTAAAATATGTTAGCTTTGGGAAATGTATATAGCAGATGTCTTTGTATTGTGTTCAAAAGAAAAGGAAATGCATTTCTGGTTTTATTTCTACAGTGTAGTTGAAGTACTTGCTGACCCCTGGCTGTGGCTGCTGATGATCCCCAAGCACTGCAAGCAGAGGACCTCTTCTAGAGACAGCCAGAACTCCCTTCCACCAAGCACAGCAGCCACTGGCAGCATCCATGAGACACTGAGGTGCCAGCATCTGTGACTCAGGGACGCTACTGCTGCCTGCCAAGCTTGGTAAAAGGGAGTCTTGGCCACCTTCAGAGGAAGTCCTCAGCTGACATAGCTTGGGTGGTCCTCATAAGCTGAGTATTTATATTTTATATTTACATTAGAGGCTCTGGTAGAAACCATTTACAAAGTATGTATTCTTCCCAATTAATATTTCCAAATTAATAAAGTGTCTTTGCTTATTTGTAAATGGGTCTCTACCAGAGCCTTTAATTCACTAGCATAATTAAATGAAATAACTAATTCTGAAGTTTATAGGGATGGGCGGGGACGGATGGGATTTCTTTCCCCGTGCAACTCTCTAGTCCAGAGAAGAGTGGCTAAAATGGTTAAGGGGCTGGAGGAGTTGCCTTACAGTGAGAGATTGGCGAAACTGGGCCTCTTCTCCCTTGAAAAGATGAGATTGAGAGGGGACATGATCGAAACATTCAAGATACTGAAGGGAATAGACTTAGTATATAGGACAGGTAGTTCACCCTCTCCAAGGTAGGGAGAACGAGAGGGCACTCTCTAAAATTGTACAACCAAATGCTTCCCAAAACCCTTCAAAAACACACCAGGGTTACTCCCCTCCCAGCACCTGTACCCAGCCCTCTACCTACCCAAGGTAGTGTAGAGGAGAGCAACAAATCCCGGGGAAGTCCAACCCTTCCCAAACTGATGGAAAACAAACTGCACCCCAGAATCCCCAACAGACTGTCAGCAACATAAACATCCCCCTTCAAGCCAAACAGGTTAAAAGTACAGACATTCTATAAAATCGTCTAATATTAGAACAAAAGATGAGAGCCAAAGGCAACAGACAACCACACAGTGGCTTTGCTGGCTCACAAATAGCTAGAAAAGCCCATGAACAGCACCCCTCCCCCCCCAAAAAAAAAAATCAAGTGGCAGATCTGACAGGTTTCTTTCCAGATCTCAACACTGTAGTCCATGTCCCGCTCGGCCTAGACGTCACTGCTATCTCAGGAAGGTTCGAGCAGCCCAGATCTTGCATCTCCGACCACGCTTCTGCAATGGTGCTCACTCGCTTAGATCTTCCATTCACAGTCAACCACACCCCAAAGGGAAATAGCCAGCGAAATCTATGTCCACCTGCACGCAAAGAAGCCTGGGTGACTTCTTTAAAGACCTTGCGTTTCTGTAGCGTAGACCATGCTAGATCCTGAAATACTCCCACAGCCAGATCTTGCCAATGAAAAGTCGCCTGCAAAACACGCTCCTTTAAATTGTAATTGCCAAAGCAAGCGATAATATCCTTAGTGCCCAGACCTCTAGTTGGCCCCAGGCTACGATGTGCCCTTAGTAAAAGCATGAGATCCAGCACGTCTGCTCCATCAGCCCACAACAATTGTTCGTAATACTCCTGCACCACCATTTTGCAGTCCTGATAGGCCTCCACCTCTGGTATGCCTTTAAAATGCAGATTACTGTGCCGGGATCGATTTTCAAGATCCTCCGCCTTTGCTTATAGGTCTTGCAGTTCAGTAGATATACGATCGGTAGATTCTTTAATCCCAGACACCGATGTAGAAAGGGTTTCCATGTGGTCTTCAGAGGTGGAAACTCATGCACCCAACTCACTAACATCAGAGTGAGTTCTACGCTTTAACATCGACGTGGACCCCAATCAACTCCTCCTTCAATGCTTTAAACCACATCTGTGAGCCTCCTCCGTATCTGAATGAGTCGCCTGCCCTGCCACCAGCTTTTTACTGGTCAGAATGGGGATGACCCAGGTGATCATAATCTCTTCATTAGGGTTGTGGGTCCCCCCAGTCAGTGGCGTACCTAGGGGGGGGGCGGGGGGGCGGACCGCCCCGGGTACCAGCCCTAAGGGGGTGTTCCCGGCCTTGCCGTTCAGTACCCCGCCACCCCCGAAGGACCGCCCGCCCCACTGACCTTCCTGCACCACCTGTGAAGCAGCCCGCAGCAGGATCGCGAAGTCAGCGTCAGCATCCCTGCGCTGCTTCCTGCGCCGCGATCCCGCCCCTCCTCTGACGTCAGAGGAGGGGCGGGACCGTGGCGCAGGAAGCAGCGCAGGGATCGCTGACGCTGACTTCGCGATCCTGCTGCGGCTGTTCATAGGTGGTGCGGGGAGGCCAGGGGGGCGAGCGGTCCTTCGGGGTGGGTCGGGGCATCAGGCCTTCAGGGTGGGGCGGGCGGGCAGGCAAGCAGGCTTTCAAGGGGGAGGGGGTGACAGGCAGGCAGGCAGGCCTTCAAGGGGGGGACAGGCCTTCGGGGGGGGGGTGCAGACCTTCAAGGGGGGGGCAGGCAGGCCTTCAGGGGGGTGCAGGCCTTCGGGGGGGGTGTAGGCCTTTGGGGGGGTGCAGGCCTTCAAGGGGGTGCAGGCCTTCAAGGGGGGGAACAGGCCTTCAAGGGGGGAAAGGCAGGCAGGCCTTCAAGGGGGGGACAGGCCTACAAGGGGGGGGGACAGGCCTACAAGGGGGGGGACAGGCCTACAAGGGGGGGGACAGGCCTTCAAGGGGGGGTGCAGGCCTTCAAGGGGGGTGCAGGCCTTCAAGGGGGAGACAGGCCTTCAAGGGGGGGAAAGGCAGGCAGGCAGGCCTTAAAGGGGGGACAGGCCTACAAGGGGGGGACAGGCCTACAAGGGGGTGGGACAGGCCTTCAAGGGGGGGATAGGCCTTCGGGGGGGTGCAGACCTTCAAGGGAGGGCAGGCCTTCGGGGGGGTGCAGTCTTTCAAGGGGGTGCAGGCCTTCAAGGGGGGGAAAGGCAGGCAGGCAGGCCTTCAAGGGGGGGACAGGCCTACAAGGGGGGGGAGAAGCTACAAGGGGGTGGTACAAGCCTTCAAGTGGGAGACAGGCCTTCGGGGGGGGGTGCAGACCTTCAAGGGAGTGCAGGCCTTCGAGGGGGGTGGTGCAGGCCTTCAAGGGGGGACAGGCCTTCAAGGGGGGAAAGGCAGGCAGGCAGGCCTTCAAGGAGGGACAGGCCTACAAGGGGGGGGGAGAAGCTACAAGGGGGTGGGACAGGCCTTCAAGTGGGGGGCAGGCCTTTGGGGGGGTGCAGGCCTTCGGGGGGTGCAGACCTTCAAGGGGGGGGACAGGCAGGCAGGCCTTCAAGGGGGGGGACAGGCCTACAAGTGGAAGGGACAGGCCTTCAAGGGGGGTGCAGGCCTTCAAGGTGGGACAGGCAGACCTTTAAGGGGGGACAGGCCTTTGGGGGGGGACCATGATTTAGAAGTACACGGAGGGAAGGGGTGTTCAAAGAGACATGCATATGCCAAACTTTGGGGGGGGGAAGAAAAAATGGGTCTGAAAATAGAGGAGAGGGAGGGAGATGATGGACCATGGGATTTAGGGAGGGAAGGAACAGAAAGGGAGAGAAATTGGACACAAGGGATGGTGTGGAGGAGGGATAGAGATACTGGATAGGAGGGTAATTAGGAAAAGAAACGGAGAGATGGTGGACTCTGGGATGGTGGGGAAGGAGGGAGAGATGCCGGATGAAAGGGTATTTAAGAAAAGGTGGATCTGTGGAGGGAGATGAAAAAAAGGAAAGATACCAGACTTCCTGGGAAGGGAAGGGAAATGGAAAGGGAGGACAGAGTTGGCAGATGGATGGTTAGCATGCAGAAAGAAGGAGACCCTGGCAAGCAAGTTATCAGAAGAAAACCAGAGCCTTGGACCAACAAGATTTGAAATATAACCAGACAACAAAAGGTAGAAAAATTAATTTTATTTTCTGTTTTGTGATTATAACATGTCAGATTTGAAATGTGTATCCTGCCAGAGCTGGTGTTGGACTGCAAACGTGAGCTAGGATTTAACAGAAAGAGGAAAAGTCCTTTTTGTTTCTTTATTTTATTTACACCACAGCGCCAGTGTGGTTAGGAGAAGCCAAAGGGGGTGAAAAAGCTATAAAACCCACCAGGAGTTTTGAAAAAAATCACCCAACTGGGCAGGAAAATCGAATTGAAAAACCAATTCAATAGGGCTGAATCGAATCAAAATTTTTTTTTCCTGTATCTGGCAGCATTAGTTTGCGCTACTGTCTTAGACTTTAGGACCTGGGATTGGGGAGAGATGGCATCCTCAGTACTTTATAATGCAAGTGAAACGAGGATTTGGTCAGACTTTTGAAGGGTCTGCAGAAAAAAAATATTGTATAGGCCGGGGACATGAGACAGCAGGAAATGGGAACTTTTCTTCCTTCTATTTTTGTGAATGGAAAGGCTGAGGATGTCAGAGAGGTCAGTTAAAATATGTGCTTTATAAGAAAATATAATAATGTGTTTTATAAAGTTTATAGCATAGCTGGCCTACCCAGTGAGGTGTTTCTAGTGGTGATGGTGGCAGCGTGTCAATGTGTTGAGAGGAAGAGGTGGTCTGGGAAATTCTGCTGAGCAAACTCCGGGCCCATTTCCACCCCCCAGTTAGTCCACTCCACTCAACTGATTCACACACTGAGTGGGTCTTTGGGTGTTGTTTTGGGATCTCTTCCAGTGGTTTATCTCCTTCTGGTCCAAGGAAGGAAACTTTGTTATCCTTAGCATTGACCTACAGAATATGTTTGTAACAGCGCTGCTTGTGTGGCATTAGGCTATGTAGTGATCGAAAGAAAAAAACAGACCTTTGCACATTTTTGCACTATATGGTGGGTGTATGAGGAGATTCACATTTCCTGCACAGCTAAGTCCATGTGAAGTTACCTTGTGCTGTATTTGACATCTAGCAAGGTCTCTGTTTGAAAGGAAAGATCTAAACTTAAAAATGAAGTGGCCAGAAGTTATGGTAAAAGCAGATAGTGTAGCTGGTTTTAAGAAAGATTTGGACAAATTCCTGGAGGAAAAGTCCATAATCTGTTATTAAGACATGGGGGAAGTGTCTGCTTGCCCTGAATCGGTAGCATGGAATGTTGCTACTCTTTGGGTTTTGACCAGGTATTAGTGTCCTGGATTGGCTACCATGAGAATGGGCTACTGGGCATGATGGACCATTGGTCTGACCCAGTTAGGCTATTCTTATGTTATGTTCTCATCTGTAGGGGCCTTTGTTTTCACTTCTTATTTTAATGTATTTTTTTTCTGGGAACTTATCAGTGTTTTTTATAATGGGAACAAAAATGGAAGAGAATTAATGTGTGTGGAATGGGGGGTAACTAATTTCTTCAGCTAAATAATTCAATCCACTTCAAACAGACATAGGAGAACTTGTGCACCATTCACACACCCTCCAACCAAAAACGTCAAAAGAAAAAAACTGTTCGACAACCTCCTAGCCATTCGAGCTGCAACACTCGACCCCCAACTCTACAACCAATTGATATCAACCACAGACTGCAAAACCTTCAAAAAGAAATAAAAACCCTTCTATTCAAAAAACACATAAAACCGAACTAACACAATCAGAACTGTCCCAAGCATCACCTGCAACTACTCCATATGTACTTCTAATGTCATGACAATTTAGACATAATTTATGTTATGTTATGTTTGGAATAATGGTTACATATATGAGGTTCAATAAAAGAAAATTTTCACTGCCTGTTTCTATTCTGACCATTTATTCCATTTCATGGTTATTGCAAAAAAAAAAAAAAAAAATTTTTTTTACATGGGGGGGGGGGGTGTCAAAAAATGATGGGCCCCGGGTGCCACATACCCTAGGTACGCCACTGCCCCCAGTGCTCTTCCAGTCCAATGATGCTAAAGTGTTTACAAAGTTCCCATAGGATGTGAGATGTTATTTCATTGCATTATTCATTGAAAATTACTACCCTCAGCACCTTGCAGGTGTCTAAAAATAGGGTAACTGTAACTAGCAGTTACATTTCTGGTTTTCCATTTTCCAACTCCTGTATTTGCTGCGATCCGTATCTCCCGTAATGCACTGTCCTGGGTTGCAATTTCCAATTTCTTATCCTTTGGTTTCAGTTCTCCTTTCCTTAAATGTGTCCAGTTTTGTTTGATTTACATTTCCCACTCTGTTTCTATATTAACCACCTGTTCTGTTTTCGATGCTGATGGGGGTGATGTTGAAACTCTGCTCAGATAGAGGGAAAATGTTTCAGCGTTTATGCTATACATTTGCCACAGGAGGGCAGCACTGAGCATCTTTGCAGTATAAAGACATTGAAGAGATACCATCTCAATGTTCTGAATGTAATAATCATAAAAAGAATGAAAAGATACCTTTTAAATGTTCCAAATGTGATAAGTATAAAGACAAATACTGAAGAGATACATTTTAAATGTTCTAAATGTGATAAGCATAAAAAACAATGAAAAAATACCTTTTAAATGTCCCAAATGTGATATATATTCAGACACATACTAAAGTGATACGTTTTAAATGTTTTGAATGTTATAAAAACAATAAAGAGATACCATTTCAATGTTTTAAATGTGATAAATATAAGGACACTGATGAGATACCTTTAAAATATTCTAAATGTGATAAGCATAAAAACAATGAAGAGATAACTTCTAAATGTTCTGAATGTGATAAATATAAAGACACGGAAGAGATACATTTTAAATGTTCTATTTATTTTCAAGCATAGAATAAACAACGAGTAATCGTTGTTTATTCTTTGCTTAAAAATAAATAAAACTTTTTTGAACTTAAAAAATGTTCTAAATGTGATAAGCATAAAAACAATAAAGAGATACCTTTATGACAAACATTTGCCACAGGAGGGCAGCACTGAGCATCTCTGCATTACTGATTCCTGAAACTGCTCAGATAGGGGGATAAAAGGTTCAGCCTTTATGCTATACATTTGCCACAGGAGGGCAGCACTGAGCATCTTTGCAGTATAAAGACATTGAAGAGATACAATCTCAATGTTCAGAATGTGATAATCATAAAAAGAATGAAAAGATACTTTTTAAATGTTCCAAATGTGATAAGTATAAAGACAAATACTGAAGAGATACCTTTTAAATGTTCTAAATGTGATAAGCATAAAAAACAATGAAAAAATACCTTTTAAATGTCCCAAATGTGATATATATTCAGACACATACTAAAGTGATACGTTTTAAATGTTTTGAATGTCACATAAAAAGAATAAAGAGATACCATTTCAATGTTTTAAATGTGATAAATATAAGGACACTGATGAGATACCTTTAAAATATTCTAAATGTGATAAGCATAAAAACAATGAAGAGATACCTTCTAAATGTTCTGAATGTGATAAATATAAAGACACGGAAGAGATACATTTTAAATGTTCTATTTATTTTCAAGCATAGAATAAACAACAAGTAATCGTTGTTTATTCTTTGCTTAAAAATTAATAAAACTTTTTTGAACTTAAAAAATGTTCTAAATGTGATAAGCATAAAAACAATAAAGAGATACCTTTATGCTAGACATTTGCCACAGGAGGGCAGCACTGAGCATCTCTGCATTACTGATTCCTGAAACTGCTCAGATAGGGGGATAAAAGGTTCAGCCTTTATGCTATACATTTGCCACAGGAGGGCAGCACTGAGCATCTTTGCAGTATAAAGACATTGAAGAGATACAATCTCACTGTTCAGAATGTGATAATCATAAAAAGAATGAAAAGATACCTATTAAATGTTCCAAATGTAATAAGTATAAAGACAAATACTGAAGAGATACGTTTTAAATGTTCTAAATGTGATAAGCATAAAAAACAATGAAAAAATACCTTTTAAATGTCCCAAATGTGATACATATACAGACACATACTAAGGTGATACGTTTCATAATGTCACATAAAAAGAATAAAGAGATACCATTTCAATGTTTTAAATGTGATAAACATAAAAACAATGGAGAGATACCTTTATGCTAGACATTTGCCACAGGAGGGCAGCACTGAGCATGTCTGCAGTATAAAGACACTGAAGAGAAACCGTTTTAATGTTCTGAATGTTATAAGTATAAACACACTGAACAGATACTTTTTAAATGTTCTAAATGTGATAAGTATAAAGACACTGAAGAGATACATTTTAAATGTTCTAAATGTGATGTGTGTTTTTTTAGTTCAAAAAAGTTTTATTTATTTTCAAGCATAGAATAAACAACGAGTAATGGTCATGTCACAACAAAGCAGTAAAATAACAATAGTAGGGATTGTATACAGAGCCTGAAGAGAAACCAATTTAATGTTCTGAATGTGATAAGCATAAAAACAATGAAAAGATATCTTCTCAATGTTCTGAATGTGATAAGCATTAAAAAGAATGAAAAGATACCTTTTAAATGTCCTGAATATGGTAAGTATACAGACGCTTACTGAAGAGATACCTTTTAAATGTAAAAAATGTGATAAGTATAAAGGCACTGAAGAGATACCTTTTAAATATTCTGAATGGGTTCAGCATAAAAACAATAAAAAGATACTTTCTAAAAGTTCTGAATGTGATCAGAATAAAAACAATGAAAAGATACCTTTTAAATATTCTAAATGTGATCAGCATTAAAACAATAAAAAGATACATTTTAAATGTTCTAAATGTGATCAGCATTAAAACAATAAAAAGATACATTTTAAATGTTCTGAATGTGATAAGCATAAAATAATGAAAAGATACCTTTTAAATGTTCCGAATATGATAAATATAAAGACACATCACATTTAGAACATTTTAAAAGTATCTGTTCAATATGTGTCTTTATACTTATCATATTTGGAACATTTAAAAGGTATCTTTTCATTGTTTTACACTTATCACATTCAGATCATTTAGAAGGCATCTCTTCATTGTTGTTATGATTATCACGTTCAGAACATTTAAAAGGTATCTCTTCAGGATGTGTCTTTATACTTATCACATTCAGACTATTTAAAAGGTATTTCTTCATTCTTTTTATGCTTATCACATGCAAAACATTTAAAAGGTTTCTCTTTAGTGTCTTTAACATCACATTTAGAACATTTAAAATGTATCTGTTCAGTATGTTATTTTTATACTTATGACATTCAGAACATTAAAACCATTTCTTTTCAGTGTCTTTAAATTTATCACATTTAGAACATTTAAAAGGTATCTCTTCAGTATGTGCCTATAATACATATCATATTCAGAACATTTAAAGCATTTCTTTTCAGTGTCTTTATGCTTATGACATTCAGAACATTTAAATGGTATTTCTTCATTATGTGTCTTTATATGATATTGCAGAGACAAAGCATGCCTATAATACATATGACATTCAAAACTTTAAACTGTTTCTCTTGAGTGTCTTTCTACTTACCACATTTAGAACATGTAAATGGTTTCTCTTCACTGTCTTTATACTGCAGAGATGCTCAGTGCTGCCCTCCTGTGGCAAATGTCTAGCATAAAGGCTGATCCATTTATCCCCCTACCTGAGCAGAATTTCAACATCACTCCCGATTAATTAGGCTCATACTTTATCACATTATATTTAGAGAATGCCCTCTTCCCCAACTATGGAAAGCATTTAGAACATTGGTTCTTAACCTTGTTGTCATTTTTGCAACAAAGTCTGTTTCCTTTCTTCATTTTTATGTCCAGCATCCTCGAAAAGGATTGCTCACAAAGATATGTTGTAACAAACGGTATGAAAATTTCCAGAGCTTTCTTAGCAATAACAGGGTATGTTACCAATTGTTGACACCAAAACATTGAGAGCGTTGTTGTTCTGAAGAGTTGCTGTTGAACCTGGCTCTGCTGAATTTCAATGATTTCATCAAGGTATTCATCATTGACATCTGTTGTCTCAACACTAAACGTGAACGGCTGTCTCACCTATGCTGGATATGACTCTCTTGTAGGGAAGTATCCGTTGAGAGACTTTGCAAGCTCATCTAAGTGCGTGGCAATAGTTTGCTTCAGTTCCGCGGGTACAGAAATGTCTCCGATTCCAGATACATCTTCGATCTTACTTACACAGTTGTCTAGCAGGGGAAAGTTTGCGAAGTTATCATTTTCTGTTCGTCGTTTCCATAATGGTAGCTTTTTTGAAAAGTTTCAGGTTTTCTTCCGCTTCAATGATGTTGACTCCACCACCCTGCATCTTCTTATTGAGATGATTGAGAGCTGCAAAGATATCAGCCAGAATTTTTGAAGCAATCTGCATGACAATGTTGCTGCTCTTGCAAAAACAGAGCTAATTCCACAAGCATGGCAAAAACACAATTCAGCACCTGTCCCAGGGATAACCACTGAACGTTAGAATGGTACAGAAGTACCTCAAATTCAGATCCCATTTCTTTACACAACTCCTTGAAGATGCGGTGCTTCAGAGCATTATTTCACACATAGTTCACGCATTCCACAACAATTTTTAAAACTTCTGCCAGTTTTGGAGGCAAGGTTTTTGTTGCCAACGCATGCCTGTGCTGAATGCAGGTAAGCAACTTTGTACGATGCTGTGAGGATCGGTTTGTTGATGGGTACAAAGCCGAGAACAGGCAGAGTAGCCTTTTCATCAAATCTTGCTCTCTTCACCTTGAATTCAGCGAGCGTTGTGTTCTTATATTTTCCATCTCCATGCAGCTTAAGGAAGTGTTCCCTTAGTTTTGCCGGAGCTAGACTAGAATTACTCAACTTGGCATTGCAAATCATGCAATTAGGACACTGACTCCCATCACGTTCCGTTATACATGTGAATCCATATTGTACATATTCGTCAGACCACTTTCGTATTTTGCTCGACATAGTTAGTAAGGGATTAAAATATTAAGATAGGTATCACACGACGTACCATCACAACAGTTACAATTTGACTACTGTGCGCATCAAATCCCCTGCAGCACAGATAGGCCAAGCGATGTTGCGTGATCACCTGCAGCCAATTATGGACAAGCGGGGCGTATCATCACGAATCATAAGCGCTTCGGTCACGTTCAATCATCTATCAGTTAAATCACAAATTTTGATCAGGAATTGATTGATGTATATAAGGCGTTAGTTACAGATTGATAGATCAAGAAACCGAGTACACGAGCAGTCTTGATCAAAATCACTGAATAACTGATAGATGATTGAACGTGACCGAAGCGCTATATGAGTCGGAGGTGTGTTTTGACCTCCGCCGGACCTGCGAGACTGACTCACCGAACCCCTGGGGTTCAGTCGAACCCAGGTTAAGAACCACTGATTTAGAAGGTATCTCTTCAGTGTCTTTATACTTATCACATTTAAAACGTTTTAAATGTATGTTCAGTATAAGTTTAAAAAATGAAGAGAAAACTTTTAAATGTTCTGAATGTGATAAGTATAAAGACACTGAAGAGAAACATTTTAATGTTCTAAATGTAATAAGTATTAAGACAATGAAGACAAACTAATGTATCATAACACCTTTACAGAAGCTCATGTAGACCGCTCTGAATTGGCTCCACTGTCATTAGTAGCGGTATAGAAGCTCTCAATAATCATAATCATAAAATACTGTTACCAGGAAAATTAACATCATTCTTTATAAGAGCATCTGTGTGCGCTCTGCAGTTATTTAATTATACTATATATGCTGATTTGTAACCCATTCTGTGCTCTTTTGGGAGGATGGGCTAAGCAACCAAATAAATATGTTTTTTTTAAAAATGCATATAAATAAATTTTATGCTGAATTTCAAATCTTAGATTTACAGGTGCTATTCTAGATAGTGCAACACGAGTGCGCCATTGCCTACTAGAAATGACTATATTTAACAGCTCAGTGCTGTCCTCCTGTGGTCAATCCTCAGATTGCACATTGAATTGTTTAAATCTGTTAATGATAGAGACTTTCCCAACTGTGCAGAGCAACTGCCTGCTCTGCCCTCCTCAAACTGGCTGTGCAGCTGAAGCTCCTCTACGTTTAAATATAATAATAGCTTTATTCTTTTATCCCACCATAACCAAAAGTTCTAGGTGGTTTACACTAAAAAGAGCTGTACAATCAGCGAAATAAGGCTTCCAACTGGATCCAGTGCTGGGTTTACTCCCTTGCAGGTAAGGACTTGGATTTCTGAGTTCCCCATTGCATTCCCTAAGAAAAGCAAGATTTAGAAGGGAGATCATAGGTCAGTTCTGGGTTTCTGACAGCCTTATCCTTGATGCCTTTGATTTTCAGCACAAAGTTCAGTGGGTAGCCTGGAACTGGGCAACTTGCATGCAGAGACTCGTTCTAATTGTCCACTGCTTTTCTTGAAACAATCAGCCTGGCATTCAGTGGGGATAAAAGGTGGACTGGATCCATTCATTAACTAATCCAGGGAGGGATGGAGGCTTCAAATATTCCTGTGTTTCCGCTGCATTTGAAATGGGTCATACAGGACATCACTGTCTCTTAGCTAATGATGTTTAAAGCTTCCCTGGGCTCGACAACGGTGGCACCAGGTCTTCAGGGCAATGGGAGCCTAAGGAGAAAGGATGGGATTGTGCACCTGACACTCCTGGAGTTTGGAGAAGAGTACAGTTCCTCTGAAGAACATCTTGCTGTTAGATATTTTTAGAGAGGGTATATCCTAGATTCAGTGGGTAGCCTGGAACTGGCTTGGTTTGTTTGCTTACCAGCCTTGAGGGAAGATTTGACAGCTTCTGCATAGCACAGACTGTTTCAGTAGCCATCCTGAGGGCTTGTATAGCAAGTCTCATATGTGACCTTGGATTTGCTACGCCATCCCAGGTTGACTAATCTGATCCAGTCCTGAATTTTACCCTACTGCGTGCAGAGACTTGTTCTAATTGTCCACTGCTTTTCTTGAGACAATCAGCCTGGCTTTCATTGGAGATTAAAGGTGGACTGAGGTATGGAGGCTTCAACTATTCCTGTGTTTCCACTGCATTTGAAATGGGTCGTACAGGACATCTTAGCTAATGAGGCTAAAAGCTTCCCTGGGCTAGACAGCTGCGGCACCAGGTGTTCATGGCAATGGGTACCTAAGCAAAAGGAATGGGAATATGAATCGACACTCCTGGAGTTTGGAGAAGAGTACAGTTCCTCTGGGAACTCTGATGAGCCAAGCCTGTCCCGCTGAGGTGTTTGCTGTGTATTTTCCACAACACCTGACCAGTTTCTGTTTGCAATGGTAATAATTGGCAGGGAGCTTATCCAGGCACAGGAACTGTGGCTGGTGCCTCCTGACAAGAAGCATGCCATAGAATATTTGGGGTGAAAAAGGGAAGAATAAGTGCATCATCTCCTATTCACCACCCTCCCCAGATGAATGAACTGGCATAATAATAATATCCAACCTATTAAACAAAGATGTATATCACTGATGCCTGACATAACATGTCCGGAATCACAAAATTCTGAGGGTTATGGTTCCAGGATAATTATTCTAGAATCGGAGAAAGATGGGGCTGGGAGAGACCACGTGGATTCATCTTCTACACTCCCTTGCCTCAATGCAGTATCCCTATATGTAAAATCTCCCAGATAGATGCTTCTCTAACCTGCTCTACGAACCACTCCCCCCCCCCCCCACATCCTCCCATCATAGGAGTTGGTGGTTGCGTATCACCGAACTGGGCTTCCCCAGCCTCTTCTTCATTTCTGTTTTTCTTATCTTGGCACTGCATACGCCGGGTAACTCTTTATAAATTATCAGACTTTAGAAAAGCAGTAAAAACTTTTATTTTCACATGAACTGGACTGAAATTATAGACTCTGACTTCTAAATTGTTACCTGAACGAGTCTAAAATGTATAGTGTATTTAGCTGCAATAGTAAACCTTGTATTACATGTGTGCATACATAGGGCAACTGATTTGGTATAAACATGTGCATATAAGTAGGCATTAATAACTCTGTAACATCACCACAGAGCTCTGTGTATTTCAGTATAGAGCCCATGCATTGTAACACCTCACAACTCGTACAGACTCCCAGATTAACATGCCAAGTAAAGTGATCATTCCAGTAAGTTTCTTCTAGTTATCTAGTGATTGAGAGATGGGGAAAGGGAGAGAGAGCAGAAAAAGTTTCCTGCACAGAATCTCTCTGAGATGAAGAGAAGTGGCATTGTGAGTATTAAAAGTGCAAGTTTAGTTTAGACATCCCGGCCAAGTTATGTTTCTCTGAATTCTAAATTGAACAGAAGCTGACACAAACTCAAAAGTGACTGGGCTAATGGCCAGCTGCTGCAGTTGGTTGGTTTTTCCAACCAGCACCTGTGGTAGTGAAAAACCGATATCCAGAAGGAGCAACAGGAAGCTGCACGATCGAGATAGCGGTGATATTCACACCACTATCTCTCCACTGGCAGCCACACGAAAGGATGACTCATCTGGATGGTTCTCTGTGACGGTCTCTCCCATAGTCCCTCCTCCTCTGAGCTCCAGGCATTTTGGCCCAAATTCACAAAACCTCAAAACAGTGTGCGATCCATTTCCGTTTGCATGCCGGCCGACGAATTCACTAAAGGCCTGCATGCAAATGGCAACGATCGTTAACACGCCCCCTACCCACGGCCAGAGCGATCCCCGCTCTTGCGCACACCCTGACTGCAGTGACAAGAAAAGCAACCTCCTGTCACTGCTATCAGGGCTCAGCCCCAATCTCTCCTGCCTGATCCCAGACTCTCCTGCTCTCTGCCGCCGTTCCCTGCAGTGCAAGCCTCTATTTATATGTTTGGTTTATGTATATCACATGGAGTCTTACGTCACATCCCATTGTCACTCTATCACATTACTTATGTCATTGTTTTTATTCATTTATCATCACACCATATGTCCATTTTTCATGTCTTTATACATCTGTAATTGTATATTCTTAGCAATCTTTATTTATATTTGTTCAAACCCAGAGGAAGATGTATTTACTGAAACACGGACCGTGGCGGGTCCTTAGGTTTGTTTGAAGGGTGGTAACACTGACCGCATTTATATTTGATATAATAAAAATAATCTGCATCTTGTACATTTTCTCTGCAGTCCTTTTTGTTTTTTGTTTGTTGGATTTTTTCTTTTGTTTTCGGTAACTCAGTTACTGACAGGTCTGCAGCAGTCGGGTTTGCCAGTAGTAAAACCGATTCGAAATAGCCAAGCAATTGTTAGTGAATCAATCGCTTGGCTATTTTGCATGGGGTTTTGCTAATTTGCATGGGAGGATCGCTACAGGCTTTAGTGAATGGGGTTGTAGAGAAATTTGGACGCAAAGGGCTCGCAAACCCAACAGTACACGATCGGTTTGCTTAGTGAATTTGGGCCTTTGTCCCTGATTTTGTGCATGTACACATACACGCGTGTGCACACACAAGCCACAGCAAATAAACAGTACAAAACAGTTCAGGACTTGTCCAGGGGAGTTCCCTGCAAAGCTCAGAGTTACAAAAGCAGGATCAAACCAGGAAAAACAAGGTTTAAATCCCACTGACCCCAATTGCAATCTTTTCATCCTTCATTGCCCTGGGTACAGAACCTGTTTGTACCTACTTGAAAAATTGAAGGTGGACAAAGCAATGGAAGCGGATGAGACCCATCCCAGGATATTGAGGGAGCTTAGAGAGGTTCTGGTGGTCCTATTAAAGATTTGGTCAATAAATCTTTGGAGACGGGAGTGGTTCCTGGGGATTGGAGAAGAGTAGTTTTGGTGCCAATTCACAAAAGTAGTCACAAGAGATGAAGCAGGAAACTGCGGTTCTTGGAAAAATAATGGAAGCGTTACTGAAAGAAAGGATAGTGAAATTCCTAGAATCATATGGGTTACAGGATCCAAGGCAACATGGCTTTACTAAAGGTAAATCGTGCCAAACAAATCTGATTGAATTTTTTGATTAGGTGACAAGAGAATTGGACCAAGGACATATGCTAGATGTAATTTACTTAGATATCAGCAAAGCCCTTGAACAAACCTGATGAGCTTAAGTTAAGACCTAAAACGGTGAACTGGATTAGAAACTCGTTGACGGACAGATGCCAAGGGTGGTGGTTAATGGAATTCGCTTGGAGGAAGGAAAGGTGAATAATGGAGACCCTCAAGGATCGGTGCTGGGGCCAATCCTATTCAATATGTTTATGAGTGACATTGCCGAAGGGTTAGAAGGTTCGCCTTTTTGCGTATGATACCAAGATTTGTAACAGAGTAGACACCGAGGAGGGAGTGGAAAACATGAAAAAGGATCTGCAAAAGTTAGAGGAATGGTCTAATATCTGGCAACTAAAATTCAATGCAGAGTAATGCATTTGGGGATTAATAATCGGAAGGAGCTGTATATGCTGGGAGGTGAGAGGCTGATATGCACAGATGGGGAGAGGGACCTTGGGGTGATAGTGTCCGAAGATCTAAAGACGAAAAAACAGTGTGACAAGGCGGTGGCTGCTGCCAGAAGGATGCTGGGCTGTATAAAGAGAAGGTGTTGATGCCCCTGTACAAGTCATTGGTGAGGCCCCACTTGGAGTATTGTGTTCAGTTTTGGAGACCGTATCTGACGAAGGACGTAAGAAGACTTGAGGCGGTCCAGAGGAGGGCGATGAAAATGATAAGAGGTTTTCACCAAAAGACTTATGAGGAGAGACTGGAAACCCGGAATATGTATACCCTAGAGCAGGAATGTCCACCCTTTTGGCTTCCCTGGGCTGCACTGGCGCCAAAAATTTTTTCTGTGGCTGCGCAAATGTTGCAGCAAGACATAGGAGGGAGCTGGCAAGACAGTAAACACCCGGGGGCAGCAGAGGAAAACACTGCATCGCTCTTGACCGGGGCCACCCAAAATACTTCACGGTGTCGCATGCGGCCCTCGGGCCACAGGTTGGACACCCCTGCCCTAGAGGAAAGGAGGGACAGGGGAGATATGTTCAGACATTTAAATACTTGAAGGTATTAACGTAGAACAAAATCTTTTCCAGAGAAAGGAAAATGGTAAAACCAGAGGACATAATTTGAGGATGAGGGGTGGTAGATTCAAGAGCAATGTTAGGAAATTCTACTTTACGGAGAGGGTGGTGAATGCCTGGAATGCGCTCCTGGTGGAATGGTTGTGGAGAGGAAAACGGTGACAGAGTTCAAAGAAGCGTGGGATGAACACAGAGGATCTAGAATCAGAAAATAATAGTAAATATTGTAGAACTAAGGCCAGTACTGGGCAGACTTGCACAGTCTGTGTCTGTATATGACCGTTTGGTGCTGGATGGGCTGGGAAGAGCTTCAGTGGCTGGGATGGTTTAGATGGTATGTGGGCTGGAGTGGGCTTTGGCAGGGATTTCAGTAGTTGGAACCTAAGAACAGTCCCGGGCAGAGCTTTGGATTCTTGACCAGAAATAGCTAAGAAGAAAAAAACCCCAACAACAAATTTTTAGATTGAATCAGGTTGGGCAGACCGGATGGACAATTCAGGTCTTTATCTGCCGTCATCTACTATGTTACTTGAAAGGTATTAACATAGAGCAAAATCTTTTCCAGAGAAAAGAAAATGGTAAAACCAAAGGGCAAAATTTAAGGTTGAGGGGTGGTAGACTCAAAAGTAATATTAGGAAATTCTTCTTTGCAGAGAGAGTAATTGATGCATGATACCTATGTGGGATCCCTACGAGGGTCGAACTAGAACATCAGTCGCTAGGTATAGACTTAAGAGGATGGGTCAGCAGACTTGATGGGATGATCGAGACCTGCATCGTATTGGACTTTAAGAATAAATGGGACTTTAAAAATAAATGGGATGCCTATAGGGGATCCCTAAGAGAGTCAATCTGAATAAATAGTTACTAGGTATAGATAGACTTAAGAGGAAGGGATAGTAGGGTGGGCAGACTTGATGGGCTATAGCCCTTTTCTGCCGTCATCTTCTATGTTTCCATGGAATGCGTTCCCGAGGGAGGTAGCAGAGTTCAAACAAGCATGGGATGAACACAGAGGATCTAGAATCAGAAAATAATGGTGTACTGTATATTGAAGAACTAAGGCCAGTACTGGGCAGACTTGCACGATAGAGGATGGGCTGGGGAGGGCTTCGATGGCTGGGATGGTTTAGATGGACTGGAGTGAGTTTTGATTGAGATTCCAGTAGACAGAGCCTAAGCACAGTACCAGGCAGAGCTCTGGAAATCTGGCCAAGAAATATCTATGGAAAATGACCATTTAAATTAAATGTTTAATTTATAGAGCGTGATTGGATGTGTCAACTACTAGGATTTTAACCCAGAAATGGATAAATATAAGTTCCGAAAAGGTCTAGCTGTGAAAGCTTGGCTGGCTCAATGGTTGAGTGCTGGGTTAGTAACAGAGAGTTGAGGGTTCAAGCCTCAGCTAAGGAGAAGGGTTGATACCGTACCAAAAGAAGAGGATAGTAAACTGAAATTGACGGTTCAAGTCTTTTTATGTCTACTACTAGGATTTGAACCTAGAAATGGATAAATATAAGTTCCGAAAAGGTCTAGATGTGAAAGCTTGGCTGGCTCAATGGTTGAGTGCTGGGTTAGTAACAGAGAGCTGAGGGTTCAAACCTCAGCTAAGGAGTAGGGATGATACCGTGCCAAAAGAGCAGGAGTTAAGGGTTCAAGTCTTTTTGTGTCTACTACTAAGATTTGAACCTTAAAATGGATAAATATAAGTTCCGAAAAGGTATAGATGTGAAAGCCTGACTGGCTCAATGGTTGAGTGCTGGGTTAGTAACAAGAGACTGAGGGTTCGAGTCTCAGCTAAGGAGTGCTGGATTAGTAACAGGAGACGTAGGGATGATGCTGTGCCAAGAGAAGAGGGTAGTAACCTGAAGTTGAGGGTTCAAATATTTTTGGGTCTACTACTAGGATTATTTTGAACCTAGAAATGGATAAATATAAGTTCCAAAAGGGTCTAGATGTGCAAGCCTGGCTGGCTCAAGGGTTGAGTGCTGGATTAATAACAGGGCTGAAACTACTCAAATTTAGTCCATTTTTCATAGTGAAAAGTAGCATAATCCCCAACTGCTGCTGGTGGCTCTTGCAAAGATGTGAAGGGAAAAGGATGAAGGTTCAAGTCTCAGTTTAACTGAAATTTAGTTCATAGTAAAAAGTAGCTTAAAATGTCTACTAGATTTCTTGCTTTCACTGTAGTTACTGAACCTCCTCCTCTGCCCATTCTTCCTCCTCCACCCCATACACCCACCTCTTCCAGTCTATCTAATTCCTTCACTTACCTGCTATTGTCCCATCTAGCTTTGGACTAAGCTAGACTCGAACCTGTGACCTCCTATATTGAGGTCAAGCCCTTTAGCCACTGAGCCACCAGTCAGGCAGGTACTAGGTGCTTTCGGTATCTTCCCTTTATTCCTTTCATGCTTTGATTTGGATTAAAATTCAAATATCCTGTCCTGGGAGTCGAACCCAGGACTCTTTGGTGCAAGGTAACAAAGCATTCCTCTAGTCCAACACTGGACTCATGAAAATTTGTTAATTTTTCTCTTCCTTATACTTCTCCTTCCTTGATTTGGATTTTTAAAATTCAAATATCCTGTCCTGGGAGTCGAACCCAGGACTCTTTGGTGCAAGGTAAGAAAGCATTCCTCTAGTCCACCACTGGACTCATGAAAGTTGGTTTACTTTTTCTCTTCCTTATACTTCTAATTTCTTGATTTGGATTTTTAAAAATTCAAATATCCTGTCCTGGGAGTCGAACCCAGGACTCTTCGGTGCAAGGTAACAAAGCATTCCTCTAGTCCACCACTGGACTCATGAAAGTTGGTTTAATTTTTCTCTTCCTTATACTTCTAATTCCTTGATTTGGATTTTTAAAAATTCAAATATCCTGTCCTGGGAGTCGAACCCAGGACTCTTTGGTGCAAAGGTAACAAAGCATTCCTCTAGCCCACCACTGGACTCATGAAAGTTGGTTTAATTTTTCTCTTTCCTTATACTATTCCTTCTTTGATTTCAATTAAAAATTCAAACAGCCAGTCAGGGGAGTTCAACTCAGTACTCTTTGGTGCAAGATAACAAATATTCCTCTAGTCCACAACTGGATTGGTGATGGTTGGTTCACTTTTTCTCTTTCTTATACGTCTCCTTCCTTGATATGGATTTTTTAAAAGTCAAATATCCAGTCCTGGGAGTCGAACCCAGGACTCTTTGCTACAAGGTAACAATCTTTCCTCTAGTCCACAACTGGACTGGTAAGAATTGGCTCACTTTTTCTCCCCCTTATACCTCTCCTCCCATCATTCTGGTTTAACTTTCAAACAACTCAAGAAATAGGGGATTTCAACCCACAACCTTTAAGTACTGATCATGTACACAACCACCATGCCACAAGCTGCTTCATATAATGCTGCTAATTTTGCTCCCTATTATACCTCTCATTCCCTAATATGAATTTAAAATTCAAACAGCTAGTCCGGGATGGGATTTGAACCCAGATTTCTCTGGTACAAGGTAACAAACTATTCCACTACTCCATCACTGGACTGTCAAAGTTTGGCTCACTAATAGCTAATTGTGCTTTTTTTCAGTTTTTGTAAATTGGTCTCTGAACCAATAGCTTCTTCCTAATCCCAGACTTGAAGCCCTCACACCTACGAATCCTCTGTGCTTATCTCAGACTGTACATGACATCAGTGGAGAGCCTTGGATTTGAGAATAATCCCATCACTTGAGATCTTTTATTTTTTATAGTTGAGATATGCTGCAACAAATCATAGGGAAAAGAAGAACAGCTGAGGTGATCAGTGTTTTGATTTTTTTTTTATTTTGTAAATCTTACCACAGTAGATTAAACACAGTCAGTGCATTTATCCAGAGAGGCAGTCAGAGCTAGTGCTATTCAAAGACACTTAGAAACTTCTTTATACTGTCTTAACTCTATATCTGGGTAGGTCTGTGGTTATGGAATTTAAAAAAAGACCCTCTGGTAACTGAGTAACACTGGAGACCTCTCATTCTGCCCAAAGACCACCCTGGCACTACCTGAGAAGCAATGAGGCGATTTGTAATAATTGGTCTGGATAATTGCCCTCAATCAGTACCAGTGTTACCAATTTACAAAAACTGAAAAAAAGCACAATTAGCTATTAGTGAGCCAAACTTTGACAGTCCAGTGATGGAGTAGTGGAATAGTTTGTTACCTTGTACCAGAGAAATCTGGGTTCAAATCCCATCCCGGACTAGCTGTTTGAATTTTAAATTCATATTAGGGAATGAGAGGTATAATAGGGAGCAAAATTACAGCATTATATGAAGCAGCTTGTAGCATGGTGGTTGTGTACATGATCAGTACTTAAAGGTTGTGGGTTGAAATCCCCTATTTCTTGAGTTGTTTGAAAGTTAAACCAGAATGATGGGAGGAGAGGTATAAGGGGGAGAAAAAGTGAGCCAATTCTTACCAGTCCAGTTGTGGACTAGAGGAAAGATTGTTACCTTGTAGCAAAGAGTCCTGGGTTCGACTCCCAGGACTGGATATTTGACTTTTTAAAAATCCATATCAAGGAAGGAGACGTATAAGAAAGAGAAAAAGTGAACCAACCATCACCAATCCAGTTGTGGACTAGAGGAATATTTGTTATCTTGCACCAAAGAGTACTGAGTTGAACTCCCCTGACTGGCTGTTTGAATTTTTAATTGAAATCAAAGAAGGAATAGTATAAGGAAGAGAAAAATTAAATCAACTTTCATGAGTCCAGTGGTGGGCTAGAGGAATGCTTTGTTACCTTGCACCAAAGAGTCCTGGGTTCGACTCCCAGGACAGGATATTTGAATTTTTAAAAATCCAAATCAAGAAATTAGAAGTATAAGGAAGAGAAAAAGTAAACCAACTTTCATGAGTCCAGTGGTGGACTAGAGGAATGCTTTGTTACCTTGCACCAAAGAGTCCTGGGTTCGACTCCCAGGACAGGATATTTGAATTTTAAAAATCCAAATCAAGGAAGGAGAAGTATAAGGAAGAGAAAAATTAACAAATTTTCATGAGTCCAGTGTTGGACTAGAGGAATGCTTTGTTACCTTGCACCAAAGAGTCCTGGGTTCGACTCCCAGGACAGGATATTTGAATTTTAATCCAAATCAAAGCATGAAAGGAATAAAGGGAAGATACCGAAAACACCTAGTACCTGCCTGACTGGTGGCTCAGTGGCTAAAGGGCTTGCCCTCAATAGAGGAGGTCACAGGTTCGAGTCTAACTTAGTCCAAAGCTAGATGGGACAATAGCAGGTAAGTGAAGGAATTAGATAGACTGGAAGAGGTGGGTGGAGGAGGAAGAATGGGCAGAGGAGGAGGTTCAGTAACTACAGTGAAAGCAAGAAATCTAGTAGACATTTTAAGCTACTTTTTACTATGAACTAAATTTCAGTTAAACTGAGACTTGAACCTTCATCCTTTTCCCTTCACATCAGTTGGGGATTATGCTACTTTTCACTATGAAAAATGGAGTAAATTTGAGTAGTTTCAACCCTGTTATTAATCCAGCACTCAACCCTTGAGCCAGCCAGGCTTGCACATCTAGACCCTTTTGGAACTTATATTTATCCATTTCTAGGTTCAAAATAATCCTAGTAGTAGACCCAAAAATATTTGAACCCTCAACTTCAGGTTACTACCCTCTTCTCTTGGCACAGCATCATCCCTACGTCTCCTGTTACTAATCCAGCACTCCTTAGCTGAGACTCGAACCCTCAGTCTCTTGTTACTAACCCAGCACTCAACCATTGAGCCAGTCAGGCTTTCACATCTATACCTTTTCGGAACTTATATTTATCCATTTTAAGGTTCAAATCTTAGTAGTAGACACAAAAAGACTTGAACCCTTAACTTCAGGTTACTATCCTGCTCTTTTGGCACGGTATCATCCCTACTCCTTAGCTGAGGTTTGAACCCTCAGCTCTCTGTTACTAACCCAGCACTCAACCATTGAGCCAGCCAAGCTTTCACATCTAGACCTTTTCGGAACTTATATTTATCCATTTCTAGGTTCAAATCCTAGTAGTAGACATAAAAAGACTTGAACTGTCAATTTCAGTTTACTATCCTCTTCTTTTGGTACGGTATCAACCCTTCTCCTTAGCTGAGGCTTGAACCCTCAACTCTCTGTTACTAACCCAGCACTCAACCATTGAGCCAGCCAAGCTTTCACAGCTAAACCTTTTCGGAACTTATATTTATCCATTTCTGGGTTAAAATCCTAGTAGTTGACACATCCAATCACGCTCTATAAATTAAACATTTAATTTAAATGGTCATTTTCCATAGATATTTCTTGGCCAGATTTCCAGAGCTCTGCCTGGTACTGTGCTTAGGCTCTGTCTACTGGAATCTCAATCAAAACTCACTCCAGTCCATCTAAACCATCCCAGCCATCGAAGCCCTCCCCAGCCCATCCTCTATCGTGCAAGTCTGCCCAGTACTGGCCTTAGTTCTTCAATATACAGTACACCATTATTTTCTGATTCTAGATCCTCTGTGTTCATCCCATGCTTGTTTGAACTCTGCTACCTCCCTCGGGAACGCATTCCATGGAAACATAGAAGATGACGGCAGAAAAGGGCTATAGCCCATCAAGTCTGCCCACCCTACTATCCCTTCCTCTTAAGTCTATCTATACCTAGTAACTATTTATTCAGATTGACTCTCTTAGGGATCCCCTATAGGCATCCCATTTATTTTTAAAGTCCCATTTATTCTTAAAGTCCAACACGATGCAGGTCTCGATCATCCCATCAAGTCTGCTGACCCATCCTCTTAAGTCTATACCTAGCGACTGATGTTCTAGTTCGACCCTCGTAGGGATCCCACATAGGTATCATGCATCAATTACTCTCTCTGCAAAGAAGAATTTCCTAATATTACTTTTGAGTCTACCACCCCTCAACCTTAAATTTTGCCCTTTGGTTTTACCATTTTCTTTTCTCTGGAAAAGATTTTGCTCTATGTTAATACCTTTCAAGTAACATAGTAGATGACGGCAGATAAAGACCTGAATTGTCCATCCGGTCTGCCCAACCTGATTCAATCTAAAAATTTGTTGTTGGGGTTTTTTTCTTCTTAGCTATTTCTGGTCAAGAATCCAAAGCTCTGCCCGGGACTGTTCTTAGGTTCCAACTACTGAAATCCCTGCCAAAGCCCACTCCAGCCCACATACCATCTAAACCATCCCAGCCACTGAAGCTCTTCCCAGCCCATCCAGCACCAAACGGTCATATACAGACACAGACTGTGTAAGTCTGCCCAGTACTGGCCTTAGTTCTACAATATTTACTATTATTTTCTGATTCTAGATCCTCTGTGTTCATCCCACGCTTCTTTGAACTCTGTCACCGTTTTCCTCTCCACAACCATTCCACCAGGAGCGCATTCCAGGCATTCACCACCCTCTCCGTAAAGTAGAATTTCCTAACATTGCTCTTGAATCTACCACCCCTCATCCTCAAATTATGTCCTCTGGTTTTACCATTTTCCTTTCTCTGGAAAAGATTTTGTTCTACGTTAATACCTTCAAGTATTTAAATGTCTGAACATATCTCCCCTGTCCCTCCTTTCCTCTAGGGCAGGGGTGTCCAACCTGTGGCCCGAGGGCCGCATGCGACACCGTGAAGTATTTTGGGCGGCCCCGGTCCAGAGCGATGCAGTGTTTTCCTCTGCTGCCCCCGGGTGTTTACTGTCTTGCCAGCTCCCTCCTATGTCTTGCTGCAACATTTGCGCAGCCACAGAAAAAATTTTTGGCGCCAGTGCAGCCCAGGGAAGCCAAAAGGGTGGACATTCCTGCTCTAGGGTATACATATTCCGGGTTTCCAGTCTCTCCTCATAAGTCTTTTGGTGAAAACCTCTTATCATTTTCATCGCCCTCCTCTGGACCGCCTCAAGTCTTCTTACGTCCTTCGTCAGATACGGTCTCCAAAACTGAACACAATACTCCAAGTGGGGCCTCACCAATGACTTGTACAGGGGCATCAACACCTTCTCTTTATACAGCCCAGCATCCTTCTGGCAGCAGCCACCGCCTTGTCACACTGTTTTTTCGTCTTTAGATCTTCGGACACTATCACCCCAAGGTCCCTCTCCCCATCTGTGCATATCAGCCTCTCACCTCCCAGCATATACAGCTCCTTCCGATTATTAATCCCCAAATGCATTACTCTGCATTGAATTTTAGTTGCCAGATATTAGACCATTCCTCTAACTTTTGCAGATCCTTTTTCATGTTTTCCACTCCCTCCTCGGTGTCTACTCTGTTACAAATCTTGGTATCATACGCAAAAAGGCGAACCTTCTAACCCTTCGGCAATGTCACTCATAAACATATTGAATAGGATTGGCCCCAGCACCGATCCTTGAGGGTCTCCATTATTCACCTTTCCTTCCTCCAAGCGAATTCCATTAACCACCACCCTTGGCATCTGTCCGTCAACGAGTTTCTAATCCAGTTCACCGTTTTAGGTCTTAACTTAAGCTCATCAGGTTTGTTCAAGGGCTTTACTGATATCTAAGTAAATTACATCTAGCATATGTCCTTGGTCCAATTCTCTTGTCACCTAATCAAAAAATTCAATCAGATTTGTTTGGCACGATTGACCTTTAGTAAAGCCATGTTGCCTTGGATCCTGTAACCCATATGATTCTAGGAATTTCACTATCCTTTCTTTCAGTAACGCTTCCATTATTTTTCCAAGAACCGCAGTTTCCTGCTTCATCTCTTGTGACTACTTTTGTGAATTGGCACCAAATCTACTCTTCTCCAATCCCCAGGAACCACTCCCGTCTCCAAAGATTTATTGACCAAATCTTTAATAGGACCACCAGAACCTCTCTAAGCTCCCTCAATATCCTGGGATGGGTCTCATCCGCTTCCATTGCTTTGTCCACCTTCAATTTTTCAAGTAGGTACAAACAGGTTCTGTACCCAGGGCAATGAAGGATGAAAAGATTGCAATTGGGGTCAGTGGGATTTAAACCTTGTTTTTCCTGGTTTGATCCTGCTTTTGTAACTCTGAGCTTTGCAGGGAACTCCCCTGGACAAGTCCTGAACTGTTTTGTACTGTTTATTTGCTGTGGCTTGTGTGTGCACACGCGTGTATGTGTACATGCACAAAATCAGGGACAAAGGCCCAAATTCACTAAGCAAACCGATCGTGTACTGTTGGGTTTGCGAGCCCTTTGCGTCCAAATTTCTCTACAACCCCATTCACTAAAGCCTGTAGCGATCCTCCCATGCAAATTAGCAAAACCCCATGCAAAATAGCCAAGCGATTGATTCACTAACAATTGCTTGGCTATTTCGAATCGGTTTTACTACTGGCAAACCCGACTGCTGCAGACCTGTCAGTAACTGAGTTACCGAAAACAAAAGAAAAAATCCAACAAACAAAAAACAAAAAGGACTGCAGAGAAAATGTACAAGATGCAGATTATTTTTATTATATCAAATATAAATGCGGTCATTGTTACCACCCTTCAAACAAACCTAAGGACCCGCCACGGTCCGTGTTTCAGTAAACACATCTTCCTCTGGGTTTGAACAAATATAAATAAAGATTGCTAAGAATATACAATTACAGATGTATAAAGACATGAAAAATGGACATATGGTGTGATGATAAATGAATAAAAACAATGACATAAGTAATGTGATAGAGTGACAATGGGATGTGACGTAAGACTCCATGTGATATACATAAACCAAACATATAAATAGAGGCTTGCACTGCAGGGAACGGCGGCAGAGAGCAGGAGAGTCTGGGATCAGGCAGGAGAGATTGGGGCTGAGCCCTGATAGCAGTGACAGGAGGTTGCTTTTCTTGTCACTGCAGTCAGGGTGTGCGCAAGAGCGGGGATCGCTCTGGCCGTGGGTAGGGGGCGTGTTAACGATCGTTGCCATTTCCATGCAGGCCTTTAGTGAATTCGTCGGCCGGCATGCAAACGGAAATGGATCGCACACTGTTTTGAGGTTTTGTGAATTTGGGCCAAAATGCCTGGAGCTCAGAGGAGGAGGGGCTATGGGAGAGACCGTCACAGAGAACCATCCAGATGAGTCATCCTTTCGTGTGGCTGCCAGTGGAGAGATAGTGGTGTGAATATCACCGCTATCTCGATCGTGCAGCTTCCTGTTGCTCCTTCTGGATATCGGTTTTTCACTACCACAGGTGCTGGTTGGAAAAACCAACCAACTGCAGCAGCTGGCCATTAGCCCAGTCACTTTTGAGTTTGTGTCAGCTTCTGTTCAATTTAGAATTCAGAGAAACATAACTTGGCCGGGATGTCTAAACTAAACTTGCACTTTTAATACTCACAATGCCACTTCTCTTCATCTCAGAGAGATTCTGTGCAGGAAACTTTCTCTGCTCTCTCTCCCTTTCCCCATCTCTCAATCACTAGATAACTAGAAGAAACTTACTGGAATGATCACTTTACTTGGCATGTTAATCTGGGAGTCTGTACGAGTTGTGAGGTGTTACAATGCATGGGCTCTATACTGAAATACACAGAGTTCTGTGGTGATGTTACAGAGTTATTAATGCCTACTTATATGCACATGTTTATACCAAATCAGTTGCCCTATGTATGCACACATGTAATACAAGGTTTACTATTGCAGCTAAATACACTATACATTTTAGACTCGTTCAGGTAACAATTTAGAAGTCAGAGTCTATAATTTCAGTCCAGTTCATGTGAAAATAAAAGTTTTTACTGCTTTTCTAAAGTCTGATAATTTATAAAGAGTTACCCGGCGTATGCAGTGCCAAGATAAGAAAAACAGAAATGAAGAAGAGGCTGGGGAAGCCCAGTTCGGTGATACGCAACCACCAACTCCTATGATGGGAAGATGTGGGGGGGGGGGGGAGTGGTTCGTAGAGCAGGTTAGAGAAGCATCTATCTGGGAGATTTTACATATAGGGATACTGCATTGAGGCAAGGGAGTGTAGAAGATGAATCCACGTGGTCTCTCCCAGCCCCATCTTTCTCCGATTCTAGAATAATTATCCTGGAACCATAACCCTCAGAATTTTGTGATTCCGGACATGTTATGTCAGGCATCAGTGATATACATCTTTGTTTAATAGGTTGGATATTATTATTACGCCAGTTCATTCATCTGGGGAGGGTGGTGAATAGGAGATGATGCACTTATTCTTCCCTTTTTCACCCCAAATATTCTATGGCATGCTTCTTGTCAGGAGGCACCAGCCACAGTTCCTGTGCCTGGATAAGCTCCCTGCCAATTATTACCATTGCAAACAGAAACTGGTCAGGTGTTGTGGAAAATACACAGCAAACACCTCAGCGGGACAGGCTTGGCTCATCAGAGTTCCCAGAGGAACTGTACTCTTCTCCAAACTCCAGGAGTGTCGATTCATATTCCCATTCCTTCTGCTTAGGTACCCATTGCCATGAACACCTGGTGCCACAGCTGTCTAGCCCAGGGAAGCTTTTAGCCTCATTAGCTAAGATGTCCTGTACGACCCATTTCAAATGCAGTGGAAACACAGGAATATTTGAAGCCTCCATACCTCAGTCCACCTTTAATCTCCAATGAAAGCCAGGCTGATTGTCTCAAGAAAAGCAGTGGACAATTAGAACAAGTCTCTGCACGCAGTAGGGTAAAATTCAGGACTGGATCAGATTAGTCAACCTGGGATGGCGTAGCAAATCCAAGGTCACATATGAGACTTGCTATACAAGCCCTCAGGATGGCTACTGAAACAGTCTGTGCTATGCAGAAGCTGTCAAATCTTCCCTCAAGGCTGGTAAGCAAACAAACCAAGCCAGTTCCAGGCTACCCACTGAATCTAGGATATACCCTCTCTAAAAATATCTAACAGCAAGATGTTCTTCAGAGGAACTGTACTCTTCTCCAAACTCCAGGAGTGTCAGGTGCACAATCCCATCCTTTCTCCTTAGGCTCCCATTGCCCTGAAGACCTGGTGCCACCGTTGTCGAGCCCAGGGAAGCTTTAAACATCATTAGCTAAGAGACAGTGATGTCCTGTATGACCCATTTCAAATGCAGCGGAAACACAGGAATATTTGAAGCCTCCATCCCTCCCTGGATTAGTTAATGAATGGATCCAGTCCACCTTTTATCCCCACTGAATGCCAGGCTGATTGTTTCAAGAAAAGCAGTGGACAATTAGAACAAGTCTCTGCATGCAAGTTGCCCAGTTCCAGGCTACCCACTGAACTTTGTGCTGAAAATCAAAGGCATCAAGGATAAGGCTGTCAGAAACCCAGAACTGACCTATGATCTCCCTTCTAAATCTTGCTTTTCTTAGGGAATGCAATGGGGAACTCAGAAATCCAAGTCCTTACCTGCAAGGGAGTAAACCCAGCACTGGATCCAGTTGGAAGCCTTATTTCGCTGATTGTACAGCTCTTTTTAGTGTAAACCACCTAGAACTTTTGGTTATGGTGGGATAAAAGAATAAAGCTATTATTATATTTAAACGTAGAGGAGCTTCAGCTGCACAGCCAGTTTGAGGAGGGCAGAGCAGGCAGTTGCTCTGCACAGTTGGGAAAGTCTCTATTATTAACAGATTTAAACAATTCAATGTGCAATCTGAGGATTGACCACAGGAGGACAGCACTGAGCTGTTAAATATAGTCATTTCTAGTAGGCAATGGCGCACTCGTGTTGCACTATCTAGAATAGCACCTATAAATCTAAGATTTGAAATTCAGCATAAAATTTATTTATATGCATTAAAAAAAAAAAACATATTTATTTGGTTGCTTAGCCCATCCTCCCAAAAGAGCACAGAATGGGTTACAAATCAGCATATATAGTATAATTAAATAACTGCAGAGCGCACACAGATGCTCTTATAAAGAATGATGTTAATTTTCCTGGTAACAGTATTTTATGATTATGATTATTGAGAGCTTCTATACCGCTACTAATGACAGTGGAGCCAATTCAGAGCGGTCTACATGAGCTTCTGTAAAGGTGATATGATACATTAGTTTGTCTTCATTGTCTTAATACTTATTACATTTAGAACATTAAAATGTTTCTCTTCAGTGTCTTTATACTTATCACATTCAGAACATTTAAAAGTTTTCTCTTCATTTTTTAAACTTATACTGAACATACATTTAAAACGTTTTAAATGTGATAAGTATAAAGACACTGAAGAGATACCTTCTAAATCAGTGGTTCTTAACCTGGGTTCGACTGAACCCCAGGGGTTCGGTGAGTCAGTCTCGCAGGTCCGGCGGAGGTCAAAACACACCTCCGACTCATATAGCGCTTCGGTCACGTTCAATCATCTATCAGTTATTCAGTGATTTTGATCAAGACTGATCGTGTACTCGGTTTCTTGATCTATCAATCTGTAACTAACGCCTTATATACATCAATCAATTCCTGATCAAAATTTGTGATTTAACTGATAGATGATTGAACGTGACCGAAGCGCTTATGATTCGTGATGATACGCCCCGCTTGTCCATAATTGGCTGCAGGTGATCACGCAACATCGCTTGGCCTATCTGTGCTGCAGGGGATTTGATGCGCACAGTAGTCAAATTGTAACTGTTGTGATGGTACGTCGTGTGATACCTATCTTAATATTTTAATCCCTTACTAACTATGTCGAGCAAAATACGAAAGTGGTCTGACGAATATGTACAATATGGATTCACATGTATAATGGAACGTGATGGGAGTCAGTGTCCTAATTGCATGATTTGCAATGCCAAGTTGAGTAATTCTAGTCTAGCTCCGGCAAAACTAAGGGAACACTTCCTTAAGCTGCATGGAGATGGAAAATATAAGAACACAACGCTCGCTGAATTCAAGGTGAAGAGAGCAAGATTTGATGAAAAGGCTACTCTGCCTGTTCTCGGCTTTGTACCCATCAACAAACCGATCCTCACAGCATCGTACAAAGTTGCTTACCTGCATTCAGCACAGGCATGCGTTGGCAACAAAAACCTTGCCTCCAAAACTGGCAGAAGTTTTAAAAATTGTTGTGGAATGCGTGAACTATGTGTGAAATAATGCTCTGAAGCACCGCATCTTCAAGGAGTTGTGTAAAGAAATGGGATCTGAATTTGAGGTACTTCTGTACCATTCTAACGTTCAGTGGTTATCCCTGGGACAGGTGCTGAATTGTGTTTTTGCCATGCTTGTGGAATTAGCTCTGTTTTTGCAAGAGCAGCAACATTGTCATGCAGATTGCTTCAAAAATTCTGGCTGATATCTTTGCAGCTCTCAATCATCTCAATAAGAAGATGCAGGGTGGTGGAGTCAACATCATCGAAGCGGAAGAAAACCTGAAAACTTTTCAAAAAAGCTACCATTATGGAAACGTCGAACAGAAAATGATAACTTCGCAAACTTTCCCCTGCTAGACAACTGTGTAAGTAAGATCGAAGATGTATCTGGAATCGGAGACATTTCTGTACCCGCGGAACTGAAGCAAACTATTGCCACGCACTTAGATGAGCTTGCAAAGTCTCTCAACGGATACTTCCCTACAAGAGAGTCATATCCAGCATAGGTGAGACAGCCGTTCACGTTTAGTGTTGAGACAACAGATGTCAATGATGAATACCTTGATGAAATCATTGAAATTCAGCAGAGCCAGGTTCAACAGCAACTCTTCAGAACAACAACGCTCTCAATGTTTTGGTGTCAACAATTGGTAACATACCCTGTTATTGCTAAGAAAGCTCTGGAAATTTTCATACCGTTTGTTACAACATATCTTTGTGAGCAATCCTTTTCGAGGATGCTGGACATAAAAATGAAGAAAGGAAACAGACTTTGTTGCAAAAATGACAACAAGGTTAAGAACCAATGTTCTAAATGCTTTCCATAGTTGGGGAAGAGGGCATTCTCTAAATATAATGTGATAAAGTATGAGCCTAATTAATCGGGAGTGATGTTGAAATTCTGCTCAGGTAGGGGGATAAATGGATCAGCCTTTATGCTAGACATTTGCCACAGGAGGGCAGCACTGAGCATCTCTGCAGTATAAAGACAGTGAAGAGAAACCGTTTAAATATTCTGAATGTCATATGTATGAAAAAAAACCTGAACAGATACATTTGTTTAAAGACACTGTAGAGAAACCATTTACATGTTCTAAATGTGGTAAGTAGAAAGACACTCAAGAGAAACAGTTTAAAGTTTTGAATGTCATATGTATTATAGGCATGCTTTGTCTCTGCAATATCATATAAAGACACATAATGAAGAAATACCATTTAAATGTTCTGAATGTCATAAGCATAAAGACACTGAAAAGAAATGCTTTAAATGTTCTGAATATGATATGTATTATAGGCACATACTGAAGAGATACCTTTTAAATGTTCTAAATGTGATAAATTTAAAGACACTGAAAAGAAAAGGTTTTAATGTTCTGAATGTCATAAGTATAAAAATAACATACTGAACAGATACATTTTAAATGTTCTAAATGTGATGTTAAAGACACTAAAGAGAAACCTTTTAAATGTTTTGCATGTGATAAGCATAAAAAGAATGAAGAAATACCTTTTAAATAGTCTGAATGTGATAAGTATAAAGACACATCCTGAAGAGATACCTTTTAAATGTTCTGAACGTGATAATCATAACAACAATGAAGAGATGCCTTCTAAATGATCTGAATGTGATAAGTGTAAAACAATGAAAAGATACCTTTTAAATGTTCCAAATATGATAAGTATAAAGACACATATTGAACAGATACTTTTAAAATGTTCTAAATGTGATGTGTCTTTATATTTATCATATTCGGAACATTTAAAAGGTATCTTTTCATTATTTTATGCTTATCACATTCAGAACATTTAAAATGTATCTTTTTATTGTTTTAATGCTGATCACATTTAGAACATTTAAAATGTATCTTTTTATTGTTTTAATGCTGATCACATTTAGAACATTTAAATGGTATCTTTTCATTGTTTTTATTCTGATCACATTCAGAACTTTTAGAAGGTATCTTTTTATTGTTTTTATGCTGAACCCATTCAGAATATTTAAAAGGTATCTCTTCAGTGCCTTTATACTTATCACATTTTTTACATTTAAAAGGTATCTCTTCAGTAAGCGTCTGTATACTTACCATATTCAGGACATTTAAAAGGTATCTTTTCATTCTTTTTAATGCTTATCACATTCAGAACATTGAGAAGGTATCTTTTCATTGTTTTTATGCTTATCACATTCAGAACATTAAATTGGTTTCTCTTCAGGCTCTGTATACAATCCCTACTATTGTTATTTTACTGCTTTGTTATGACATGACCATTACTCGTTGTTTATTCTATGCTTGAAAATAAATAAAACTTTTTTGAACTAAAAAAACACACATCACATTTAGAACATTTAAAATGTATCTCTTCAGTGTCTTTATACTTATCACATTTAGAACATTTAAAAAGTATCTGTTCAGTGTGTTTATACTTATAACTTATAACTTAAAACAGTTTCTCTTCAGTGTCTTTATACTGCAGACATGCTCAGTGCTGCCCTCCTGTGGCAAATGTCTAGCATAAAGGTATCTCTCCATTGTTTTTATGTTTATCACATTTAAAACATTGAAATGGTATCTCTTTATTCTTTTTATGTGACATTCAAAACATTTGAAACGTATCACTTTAGTATGTGTCTGTATATGTATCACATTTGGGACATTTAAAAGGTATTTTTTCATTGTTTTTTATGCTTATCACATTTAGAACATTTAAAACATATCTCTTCAGTATTTGTCTTTATACTTATTACATTTGGAACATTTAAAAGGTATCTTTTCATTCTTTTTATGATTATCACATTCTGAACATTGAGATTGTATCTCTTCAATGTTTTTATAGTGCAAAGATGCTCAGTGCTGCCCTCCTGTGGCAAATGTATAGCATAAAGGCTGAACCTTTTATCCCCCTATCTGAGCAGTTTCAGGAATCAGTAATGCAGAGATGCTCAGTGCTGCCCTCCTGTGGCAAATGTTTGGCATAAAGGTATCTCTTTATTGTTTTTATGCTTATCACATTTAGAACATTTTTTAAGTTCAAAAAAGTTTTATTTATTTTTAAGCAAAGAATAAACAACGATTACTCGTTGTTTATTCTATGCTTGAAAATAAATAGAACATTTAAAATGTATCTCTTCCGTGTCTTTATATTTATCACATTCAGAACATTTAGAAGGTATCTCTTCATTGTTTTTATGCTTATCACATTTAGAATATTTTAAAGGTATCTCATCAGTGTCCTTATATTTATCACATTTAAAACATTGAAATGGTATCTCTTTATTGTTTTTATAACATTCAAAACATTTAAAACGTATCACTTTAGTATGTGTCTGAATATATATCACATTTGGGACATTTAAAAGGTATTTTTTCATTGTTTTTTTATGCTTATCACATTTAGAACATTTAAAATGTATCTCTTCAGTATTTGTCTTTATACTTATCACATTTGGAACATTTAAAAGGTATCTTTTCATTCTTTTTATGATTATTACATTCAGAACATTGAGATAGTATCTCTTCAATGTCTTTATACTGCAAAGATGCTCAGTGCTGCCCTCCTGTGGCAAATGTATAGCATAAACGCTGAAACATTTTCCCTCTATCTGAGCAGAGTTTCAACATCACCCCCATCAGCATCGAAAACAGAACAGGTGGTTAATATGGAAACAGAGTGGGAAATGTAAATCAAACAAAACTGGACACATTTAAGGAAAGGAGAACTGAAACCAAAGGATAAGAAATTGGAAATTGCAACCCAGGACAGTGCATTACGGGAGATACGGATCGCAGCAAATACAGGAGTTGGAAAATGGAAAACCAGAAATGTAACTGCTAGTTACAGTTACCCTATTTTTAGACACCTGCAAGGTGCTGAGGGTAGTAATTTTCAATGAATAATGCAATGAAATAACATCTCACATCCTATGGGAACTTTGTAAACACTTTAGCATCATTGGACTGGAAGAGCACTGGGGGGACCCACAACCCTAATGAAGAGATTATGATCACCTGGGTCATCCCCATTCTGACCAGTAAAAAGCTGGTGGCAGGGCAGGCGACTCATTCAGATACGGAGGAGGCTCACAGATGTGGTTTAAAGCATTGAAGGAGGAGATGATTGGGGTCCACGTCGATGTTAAAGCGTAGAACTCACTCAGATGTTAGTGAGTTGGGTGCATGAGTTTCCACCTCTGAAGACCATATGGAAACCCTTTCTACATCGGTGTCTGGGATTAAAGAATCTACCGATCGTATATCTACTGAACTGCAAGACCTATAAGCACAGGCGGAGGATCTTGAAAATCGATCCCGGCACAGTAATCTGCATTTTAAAGGCATACCAGAGGTGGAGGCCTATCAGGACTGCAAAATGGTGGTGCAGGAGTATTACGAACAATTGTTGTGGGCTGATGGAGCAGACGTGCTGGATCTCATGCTTTTACTAAGGGCACATCGTAGCCTGGGGCCAACTAGAGGTCTGGGCACTAAGGATATTATCGCTTGCTTTGGCAATTACAATTTAAAGGAGCGTGTTTTGCAGGCGACTTTTCATTGGCAAGATCTGGCTGTGGGAGTATTTCAGGATCTAGCATGGTCTACGCTACAGAAACGCAAGGTCTTTAAAGAAGTCACCCAGGCTTCTTTGCGTGCAGGTGGACATAGATTTCGCTGGCTATTTCCCTTTGGGGTGTGGTTGACTGTGAATGGAAGATCTAAGCGAGTGAGCACCATTGCAGAAGCGTGGTCGGAGATGCAAGATCTGGGCTGCTCGAACCTTCCTGAGATAGCAGTGACGTCTAGGCCGAGCGGGACATGGACTACAGTGTTGAGATCTGGAAAGAAACCTGTCAGATCTGCCACTTGATTTTTTTTTTGGGGGGGGGGGGAGGGGTGCTGTTCATGGGCTTTTCTAGCTATTTGTGAGCCAGCAAAGCCACTGTGTGGTTGTCTGTTGCCTTTGGCTCTCATCTTTTGTTCTAATATTAGACGATTTTATAGAATGTCTGTACTTTTAACCTGTTTGGCTTGAAGGGGGATGTTTATGTTGCTGGCAGTCTGTTGGGGATTCTGGGGTGCAGTTTGTTTTCCATCAGTTTGGGAAGGGTTGGACTTCCCCGGGATTTGTTGCTCTCCTCTACACTACCTTGGGTAGGTAGAGGGCTGGGTACAGGTGCTGGGAGGGGAGTAACCCTGGGGTGTTTTTGAAGGGTTTTGGGAAGCATTTGGTTGTACAATTTTAGAGAGTGCCCTCTCGTTCTCCCTACCTTGGAGAGGGTGAACTACCTGTCCTATATACTAAGTCTATTCCCTTCAGTATCTTGAATGTTTCGATCATGTCCCCTCTCAATCTCATCTTTTCAAGGGAGAAGAGGCCCAGTTTTGCCAATCTCTCACTGTAAGGCAACTCCTCCAGCCCCTTAACCATTTTAGCCACTCTTCTCTGGACTAGAGAGTTGCACGGGGAAAGAAATCCCATCCGTCCCCGCCCATCCCTATAAACTTCAGAATTAGTTATTTCATTTAATTATGCTAGTGAATTAAAGGCTCTGGTAGAGACCCATTTACAAATAAGCAAAGACACTTTATTAATTTGGAAATATTAATTGGGAAGAATACATACTTTGTAAATGGTTTCTACCAGAGCCTCTAATGTAAATATAAAATATAAATACTCAGCTTATGAGGACCCCCCAAGCTATGTCAGCTGAGGACTTCCTCTGAAGGTGGCCAAGGCTCCCTTTTACCAAGCTTGGCAGGCAGCAGTAGCGTCCCTGAGTCACAGATGCTGGCACCTCAGTGTCTCATGGATGCTGCCAGTGGCTGCTGTGCTTGGTGGAAGGGAGTTCTGGCTGTCTCTAGAAGAGGTCCTCTGCTTGCAGTGCTTGGGGATCATCAGCAGCCACAGCCAGGGGTCAGCAAGTACTTCAACTACACTGTAGAAATAAAACCAGAAATGCATTTCCTTTTCTTTTGAACACAATACAAAGACATCTGCTATATACATTTCCCAAAGCTAACATATTTTAGTCAATAAATTCTGTTTTTTACCTTTGTTGTCTGGAGACTTATTTTTCCATCAAGTTGGTCCCAGTTTCTTTTTTTCTGCTTTCCCGTCTTCTGTAAATTCTTCTGTTGCTGTCCATTGGTTCCTCCTACCACGGTCCAGCATTTATCCCTCTCTCATGTCTCATCCCACGGACCATGTGCAGCATATTTTGCCACTGCCCACCAGCCCCATGCCCAACATTTCTCCTTCTATCACCCCTCTCCAGCACCATGCCACATCTCTCCCTCCATTCCCTTCACCACTATGTCCAACATTCCTCCCTTTCAATCTGTCCCACTATTCCCTTTCCACCACATTTCTCCCTCTCATCTTTCACTTCCCTATCTGTACCTCCCTCACTCCCTCCCTATGACTAAAAATTCACCACTTGCTTCCATTCCCCGTGTACACCATTTTTCTTTCCCTCTCACTGACACACATATGGCGTGCTATACTATAATAAAATACATTTTAAAAGGTAGGGTAACTCCTTATTGGAGGCAGTTGTTTTCTAAACATAGCTGTTGAATGAAATTTAGTCCTTCAGTTGTTTTCTTTCAGATTTCCATTGCCGGATATTGACCCTCATTTAGCTCCTTATTAACTCTTATATGAAAAAAACACAATTCTAATCACACAATAATTCTATAGTGCTGCGGTCATCCCTCAACCCTTTAAATATGGTACCTCTTTCTTAACAGAAATGATAGGAAAGGGCAGCTGAGACTTGACTAGTATACTCCTGCTAGATTGACAGTAACCTACACAAGCAAAACCGAGATAATAGGACCAGTATAGAAATACTAAGAGGTACTATATTAAGAGACCATAGTTTCTACATAAACACTCGAAAACCCCAGCTAAAAGTAACTAGTCTTTAACAACTTTCAAAAAGCATTAACGATTTAAAACATAAATAAAAAGGCACAGAAGACTGGCTATGCAGCAACGGAAGTTACCTTCTGAACTACAGAACCTAGTTAATTTAAAAATAGATAGCAAGCAGAAGAACAGCATGGTCAATATACAACTCAGAAACGATCAATTACTTCTCTTCAACAATGCTTTTGTTCCCACCTTCATTTGCTCCTTTTTTTTTTTTTTGTATTTTTAAACCACGCTAATCTGCCCACTGTGATCAGTTCTAACCAGGATATACTACGGCAACTAATCCCTCAGGGTCCCACCAATTTAAAGATGCCGCCATCCACACCCACCTTCTCCCCTTTAATCAGTTCAAATGGATAAGGGAAGCTAAGTAGCAAGAGCTCAACCTACCTTATTAGGTGGACTAGTTACGTCTTCAAAGAATGGCAGACAGCCAATCTGGTTCCTCTCTAAGGGAAGAGGCGGTACCTTTCCGGTTTGAATGGACAGAATGATGCAATAGGGTGCCAGTGGGTGGATACTCGCTGAGTAACTAAGCTGCTGTGGCTGGGAGCATTGTAGAAAACAAGAGACTCTATTACCATTTCAAGGCTGGAATAGGCAAGAACAAATTAGCAGGAGTATCGGTTTCTTCCTAGTGCGCACGCAGTAAGTTCTTTTTATCAGGAGGGCAGAAAAAGAAGACGAGAGCCACTCAGCTCGAGCTGCCTCCATCCCCATGGGATCCCCGCAGCCCTGAGGAACATCCTCCCAAAAGAGTACAGAATGGGTTACAAATCAGCATACATAGTATAATTAAATAACTGCATAGCACACACAGATACTCTTACAAAGAATGATGTTAATTTTCCTGGTAACAGTATTTTATGATGATGATTATTGAGAGCTTCTATACCGCTACTAATGACAGTGGAGTCAATTCAGAGCGGTCTACATGAGCTTCTGTAAAGGTGTTATGATACATTAGTTTCTCTTCATTGTCTTAATACTTATTACATTTAGAACATTTAAATAGTTTCTCTTCAGTGTCTTTATACTTATCACATTTAGAACATTTAAGTGTTTCTCTTCAGTGTCTTTATACTTTATAGGTTCAGTAACTACAGTGAAAGCAAGAAATCTAGTAGACATTTTAAGCTACTTTTTACTATGAACTAAATTTCAGTAAAACTGAAACTTGAACCTTCAACCTCTTCCCTTCACATCTTACTACCCTCTTTGCAAGAGCCACCAGCAGCAGCAGCTGGGGATTATGCAACTTTTCACTATGAAAAATGGACTAGATTTGAGTAAAACTACCCCCTTGTCTTCACATGGAGTAGTTTCAGCCCTGTTATTAATCCAGCACTCAACCCTTGAGCCAGCCAGGCATGCACATCTAGACCCTTTTGGAACTTATATTTATCCATTTCTAGGTTCAAAATAATCCTAGTAGTAGACACAAAATGACTTGAAGCCTCAACTTCAGGTTACTACCCTCTTCTCTTGGGACAGTATCATCCCTACTCCTTAGCTGAGGCTTGAACCCTCAGTCTCCTGTTACTAATCCAGCACTCCTTAGCTGAGATTTGAACCCTCAGTCTCCAGTTACTAACCCAGCACTCAACCATTGAGCAAGCCAGACTTTCACATCTAGACCTTTTCGGAACTTATATTTATCCATTTCTAGGTTCAAATCCTAGTTGTAGGCACAAAAAGATTTCAGGTTACTACCCTCTTCTCTTGGCACAGTATCATCTCTACTCCTTAGCTGAGGCTTGAACCCTCAATTCCCTGTTACTAACCCAGCACTCAACCCTTGAGCCAGCCAGGTTTTCACATTTAGACCTTTTCGGAACTTATATTTATCCATTTCTGGGTTAAAATCCTAGTAGTTGACACATTCATTCACACTCTATAAATTAATCATTTAATTTAAATGGTCCTTTTCCTTAGATATTTCTTGGCCAGAAACCCAGAGCTCTGCCTGGTAATGTGCTCAGGCTCTGTCTACTGGAGTCTCTGTCAAAACTCACTCCAGTCCATCTAAACCATCCCAGCCATTGAAGCCCATCCTCAACCTTGCAAGTCTGCCCAGTACTGGCCTTAGTTCTTCAATATATAGCATTATTTTCTGATTCTAGATCCTCTGTGTTCATCCCATGCTTGTTTGAACTCTGCCAAGCATGCATCAATTACCCTCTCTGTAAAGAAGAATTTCCTAACATTACTCTAACACCCCTCAACCTTAAATTTTGCCCTCTGTTTTTACCATTTTCCTTTCTCTGGAAAAGATTTTGCTCTATGTAAATACCTTTCAAGTAACATAGTAGATGACGGCAGATAAAGACCTGAATTGTCCATCCGGTCTGCCCAACCTGATTCAATCTAAAAATTTGTTGTTGGGGTTTTTTTTTTTCTTCTTAGCTATTTCAGGGCAAGAATACAAAGCTCTGCCCGGGACTGTTCTTAGGTTCCAACTACTGAAGTCCCTGCCAAAGCCCACTCCAGCCCACATACACCATCGCATCCACTACCCTGTCCGTAAAGTAGAATTTCCTAACATTGCTCTTGAATCTACCACCCCTCAACCTCAAATTATGTCCTCTGGTTTTACCATTTTCCTTTCTCTGGAAAAGATTTTGTTCTACGTTAATACTTTCAAGTATTTAAACGTCTGAACATATCTCCCCTGTCCCTCTTTTCTTCTAGGGCAGGGGTGTCCAACCTGTGGCCCGAAGGCCGCATGCGACACCGTGAAGTATTTTGTGCAGCCCCAGTCGAGGGCGATGCAGTGTTTTCCTCTGCTGCCCCCGGGTTTTTACCGTCTTGCTAGCTCCCTCCTTTGTCTTGCTGCAACATTTGCGTGGCCCCTAGAAAAATTTTTGGGGGCCAATGCGGCCCAGGGAAGCCAAAAGGTTGGACACGTCTGCTCTAGGGTATACATATTCAGGGCTTCCAGTCTCTCCTCATACGTCTTTTGGTGCAAACCTCTTATCATTTTCGTCGCCCTCCTTTGGACCGCCTCAAGTCTTCTTATGTCCTTCGCCAGATACGATCTCCAAAACTGAACACAATACTCCAAGTGGGGCCTTACCAATGACTTGTACAGGGGCATCAACACCTTCTCTTTATACAGCCCAGCATCCTTCTGGCAGCAGCCACCGCCTTGTCACACTGTTTTTTCGTCTTTAAATCTTCGGACACTATCACCCCAAGTTCCCTCTCCACATCTGTGCATATCAGCCTCTCATCTCCCAGCATATACAGCTCCTTCCGATTATTAATCCCCAAATGCATTACTCTGCATTGAATTTTAGTTGCCAGATATTAGACCATTCCTCTAACTTTTGCAGACCCTTTTTCATGTTTTCCACTCCCTCCTCGGTGTCTACTCTGTTACAAATCTTGGTATCATCCGCAAAAAGGCAAACCTTCTAACCCTTCAGCAATGTCACTCATAAACATATTGAACAGGATTGGCCCCAGCACCGATCCTTGAGGGACTCCATTACTCACCTTTACCTCCTCCAAGCGAATTCCATTAACCACCACCCTCTGGCGTCTGTCCGTCAACGAGTTTCTAATCCAGTTCACCGTTTTAGGTCTTAACTTCAGCCCATCAGGTTTGTTCAAGGGCTTTGCTGAAATCTAAGTAAATTACATCTAGCATATGTCCTTGGTCCAATTCTCTTGTCACCTATTCAAAAAAATTCAACCAGATTTGTTTGGCACGATTTACCTTTAGTAAAGCCATGTTGCCTTGGATCCTGTAACCCATATGATTCTAGGAATTTCACTATCCTTTCTTTCAGTAACACTTCCATTATTTTTCCAATAACCGCAGTTTCCTGCTTCATCTCTTGTGACTACTTTTGTGAATTGGCACCACATCCGCTCTTCTCCAATCCCTAGGAACCACTCCCGTCTCCAAAGATTTATTGACCAAATCTTTAATAGGACCACTAGAACCTCTCTGAGCTCCCTCAATATCCTGGGATGGATCCCATTCGCTTCCATTGCTTTGTCCACCTTCAATTTTTCAAGTAGTTACATACAGGTTCTGTACCCAGGGCAATGATGGATGAAAAGTCTTGTCCAAGATTGCTATTGGGGTCAGTGGGATTTAAACCCTGTCTTTCCTGGTTTGATCCTGCTGTTGTAACTCTGGGCTTTGCAGGGAACTCCCCTGGGCAAGTCCTGAACTGTTTGATACTATTTATTTGCTGTGGCTTGTGTGTGCACACTCGTGTATGTGTAAATGCACAAAATCAGGAACAAAGGCCCAAATTCACTAAGCAAACCGATCGTGTACCGATGTGTTTGCGAGCCCTTTGCTTCCAAATTTCTCTACAACCCCATTCACTAAAGCCTGTAACGATCCTCCCATGCAAATTAGCAAAACCCCATGCAAAATAGCCAAGCGATTGATTCACTAACAATTGCTTGGCTATTTCGAATCGAGTTTTACTATTGGCAAACCCGACTGCTGCAGACCTGTCGGTAACTGAGTTACTGAAAACAAAAGAAAAAAATCCAAAAACAAAAACCAAAAAAGACTGCAGAGAAAATGTACAAGTTGCAGACTATGTTTATTATATCAAATATAAATGCGGTCAGTGTTACCACCCTTCAAACAAACCTAAGGACCCGACACTGTCCGTGTTTCAGTAAACACACCTTCCTCTGGAGTCTGAACAAATATAAATAAAGATTGCTAAGAATATAGAAACATAGAAACATAGAAGATGACGGCAGAAAAGGGCTACAGCCCATCAAGTCTGCCCACTCTGCTTACCCACAATTACAGATGTATAAAGACATGAAAAATGGACATATGGTGTGATGTTAAATGAATAAAAACAATGACATAATTAATGTGATAGAGTGACAATGGGATGTGACGTAAGACTCCATGTGATATACATAAATCAAACATATAAATAGAGGCTTGCACTGCAGGGAACGGCGGCAGAGAGCAGGAGAGTCCATGAGCAGGAGAGTCCATGAGCAGGAGTCCAGGAGAGATCGGGGCTGAGCCCTGACAGCAGTGACAGGAGGTTGCTTCTCTTGTCACTGTCATCAGGGTGTGCGCAAGAGCAGGGATCGCTCTGGCCGTGGGTAGGGGGGCGTGTTAACGATCGTCCCATTTGCATGCAGGCCTTTAGTGAATTCGTCGGCTGGCATGCAAATGGAAATGGATCGCACACTGTTTGGAGGTTTAGTGAATTTGGGCCAAAATGCCTGGAGCTCAGAGGAGGAGGGACTATGGGAGAGACCGTCACAGTGAACCATCCAGATGAGTGGCTGCCAGTGGAGAGAAAACTGACTCCCTAACTTTATCTACATAGTGGTGTGAATATCGCCGCTATCTCGATCGTGCAGCCTCCTGTTGCTCCTTCTGGATATTGGTTTTTCACTACCACAGGTGGTGGTGGTTGGAAAAACCAACCAACTGCAGCAGCTGGCCATTAGCCCAGTCACTTTTGAGTTTGTGTCAGCTTCTGTTCAATTTAGAATTCAGAGAAACATAACTTGGCCGGGATGTCTAAACTAAACTTGCATTTTTAATACTCACAATGCCACTTCTCTTCATCTCAGAGAGATCTGTGCAGGAAACTTCCTCTGCTCTCTCTCCCTTTCCCCATCTCTCAATCAGCAGCTAGATAACTAGAAGAAACTTACTGGAATGACCACTTTACTTGGCATGTTAATCTGGGAGTCTGTACGACTTGTGAGGTGTTACAATGCATGGGCTCTATACTGAAATACACAGAGCTCTGTGGTGATGTTACCAAGTTATTAATGCCGGCATGGTTATGCCAATAATCCATCATCCTACTTATATGCACATATTTATACCAAATCAGTTGCCCTATGTATGCACACATGTAATACCAGGTTTACTATTGCAGCTAAATACAGACTCGTTCAGGTAACAATTTAGAAGTCAGAGTCTATAATTTCAGTCCAGTTCATGTGAAAATAAAAGTTGTTACTGCTTTTCTAAAGTCTGATAATTTATAAAGAGTTACCTGGCGTATGTAGTGCCAAGATAAGAAAAACAGAAATCAAGGAGAGCCTGGGGAAGCCCAGTTCGGTGATACGCAACCACCAACTCCTATGATGGGAGAATGTTGGGGGGTGTTCTTAACAGCAGGTTAGAGAAGCATCTATCTGGGAAATTTTACATAAAGGGATCCTGCATGGAGGCAAGGGAGTACAGTAGATGAATACCCAAGGTCTCTCCCAGCCCCATCTTTAACCATCCGATTCTAGAATAATTATCCTGGAACCATAACCCTCAGAATTTTGTGATTCTGGACATGTTATGTCAGGCATCAGTGATATACATCTTTGTTTAATGGGTTTGATATTATTATTACGCCAGTTCATTCATCTACCACTCTTGGGGAGGGTGGTGGATAGGAGATGATGCACTTATACTCCCCTTTTTCACCCCAAATATTCTGTGGCATGCTTCTTCTCAGGAAGCAAAGCCCAAGTTCCTATGCCTGGATAAGCTCCCTTCTTAATAATTACCAGTGCAAACAGAAACAGGTCAGGTGTAGTGGAAAATACACAGCAAACGCCTCATCAGGACAGACTTGGCTCATTAGAGTTCCCTATATCGATTTATCTTTTATTTTTGAAATCCATTTAATCAAGGACAGCAAGATGTTCTTCAGAGGAACTGTACTCTTCTCCAAACTCCAGGAGTGTCGATTCACATTCACATTCCTTCTGCTTAGGTACCCATCGCCCTGAAGACCTGGTGCCACTGGTGTCTAGCTCAGGGAAGCTTTTAATCTCATTAGCTAAGAGACATTGATGCCCTATATGACCCATTTCAAAAGCAGTGGAAACACAGGAATATTTGAAGTCTCCATCCCTCTCTGGATTAGTTAATGAATGGATCCAGTCCACCTTTAATCCCCACTGAAAGCCAGGCTGATTGTCTCAATGGACAATTAGAACAAGTCTCTGCATGGAGTAGGGTAAAATTCAGGACTGGATCAGATTAGTCGACCTGGGATCTTGTAGCAAATCCAAGGTCACATTTGAGACTTACTAGACCAGCCTTCAGGATGGCTACTGAAACAGCCTGTGCTATGCAGAAGCTGTAGAGTTTTCCCTAAAGGCTGGTAAGCAAACAAACCAGGGCTACCAAGTTGCCCAGTTCCAGGCTACCCACTGAACTTTGTGCTGAAAATCAATGGAATCAAGAATAAGGCTGTCAGAAACCCAGAACTGACCTATGATCTCCCTTCTAAATCTTGCTTTTCTTAGGGAATGCAATGGGGAACTCAGAAGTCCAAGTCCTTACCTGCAAAAGAGTAAACCCAGCACTGGATCCAGTTGGAAGCCTTATTTCGCTGATTGTACAGCTCTTTTTAGTGTAAACCACCTAGCACTTTTGGTTATGGTGGTATAAAAGAATAAAGTTATTATTATATTTAAAAGGAGAGGAGCTTCAGCTGCACAGCCAGTTTGAGGAGGGCAGAGCAGGCAGTTGCTCTGCACAGTTGGGAAAGTCTCTATTATTAACAGATTTAAGCAATTCAATGTGCAATCTGAGGAATGACCATAGGAGGACAGCACTGAGCTATTAAATATAGCCATCTCTAATGGCAATGTTGCCCTCGTGTGGCACTATCTAGAATAGCACCTATAAAACTAAGATTTGAAATTCAGCATAAAATTTCCTTATATTCATTTTTTTAAAAAAAATATTTATTTGGTTGCTTAGTCCGTCTTCCCAAAAGAGTACAGAATGGGTTACAAATCAGCATACATAGTATAATTAAATAACTGCATAGTGCACACAGATATTCTTACAAAGAATGATTTTTTTAAAGTTCAAAAAAGTTTTATTTATTTTCAAGCATAGAATAAACAACGAGTAATGGTCATGTCACAACAGAGCATACTTCTAAATGTACTGACAGTATCATTATTTCTCGCTGATAGCTTACAGTTTGTTTATGACATATTGATGCATAATCCTTTAAGCTGCTCTATATACAAAGAATGATGTTAATTTTCCTGGTAACAGTATTTTATGATTATGATTATTGAGAGCTTCTATACCACTACTAATAACAGTGGAGTCAATTCAGAGTGGTCTATATGAGCTTCTGTAAAGGTGTTATGATACATTAGTTTCTTTTCCTTGTCTTAATTACATTTAGAACATTTAAATGGTTTCAGTTCAGTGTCTTTATACTTATCACATTCAGAACATTTAAATCGTTTCTCTTCAGTGTGTTTATACTTATTACATTTAGAACATTTAAAATATTTCTCTTCAGTGATAAGTATAAAAAAATGAAGAGAAACGTTTTAAATGTTCTAAATGTGATAAGTATAAAGACACTGAAGAGATACCTTTTAAATGTGTTCTATAGTTGGGGAAGAGGGCATTCTCTAAATATAATGTGATAGAGTATGAACCTAATCCATCGGGAGTGATGCTCAAACTCTGATCAGGTAGGGGGGATAAATGGTTCAGCCTTTATGCTAGACATTTGCCACAGGAGGGCAGCACTGAGCATCTCTGCAGTACTGATTCCTAAAACTGTTCAGGTAGGAGGATAAAAGGTTCAGCCTTTATGCTATATATTTGCCAAAGGAGGGCAGCACTAAGCATCTCTGCAGTATAAAGACACTGAAGAGACGCCGTTTAAATATTCTGAATGTCATATGTATAAAAATAACGTACTGAACAGATACATTTTAAATGTTCTAAATGTGATAAGTTTAAAGACATTGAAGAGAAACATTTTAAATGTTCTAAATGTGGTAAGTATAAAGACACTGAAGAGAAACCGTTTAAACATTCTGAATGTGATATGTATTTTAAGCATGATTTGTCTCTAATAAAATATAAAACATATACTGAACAAATACCATGTATATGTTCTGAATGTGATATGTATTATAGGTATGCTTTGTCTCTGCTCTATCATATAAAGACACATACTGAAGAAATCCATTTAAATATTCTGCATGTCATAAGTATAAAGACACTGAAGAGAAACCATTTAAATGTTCTGAATATGATATGTATTATAGGTATGCTTTTTCTCTGCAATATCATATAGACACATACTGAAGAGATACCTTTTAAATGTTATAAATGTGATGTTTACAGACACTTAAGAGAAACATGTAAATGTTCTGAATGTGATAAGCATAAAACACATACAGAGCAAATACATTTTAAATGTTTTGAATGTGATAAGCATAGCAACAATGAAGAGATACCTTTTGAATGTTCTGAATGTGATAAGTAAAAAACAATAAAGAGATACCTTAAAGATATTCTGAATGTGATAAGCATAGAAACAATGAAAAGATACCTTTTAAATGTCCCGAATGTGATAAGTATACAGACACATACTGAAGAGATACCTTTTAAATGTTCTGAACGTGATAATCATAAAATCAGTAAAGAGATACCTTTTAAATGTTCTGAATGTGATAATCATAAAAACAGTAAAGATATACTTTTTAAATGTTTTGAACGTGATAATCATAAGAACAATAAATAGATACCTTTTAAATGTTCTGACTGTGATAAGCATAAAACAATGAAAGATACCTTTTAAATGATCCAAATATTGTAAGTATAAAGACACATATTGAACAGATATTTTTAAAATGTTCTAAATGTGATGTGTCTTTATAGTTATCATATTCAGAACATTTAAAAGGTATCTTTTCATTGTTTTATGCTTATCATATTTAGAACATTTAGAAGGTATCTCTTCAGTGTTTTTATACTTATCACATTTAGAACATGTAAAAGTTATATATATTGTTTCTATGCTTGTGACATTCAGAACATTTAAAAGGTATCCCTTCAGTATGTTACTGTATACTTATCACATTCGGGACATTTAAAAGGTATCTTTTATTATTTTTATGCTTATCACATTCAGAACATTGAAAATGTCTTTATACTCATCACATTTAGAACATTGAAAATGTATCTCTTTGTTGTTTATATGTGACATTTAGAATATTTAAAAGGCATCTCTTCAGTATGTGTCTGTATACTTATCACATTCAGGACATTTAAAAGGTATCTATTCAGTGTCTTTATACTTATCACATTTAGAACATTGAAAATGTATCTCTTTATTGGTTTTATACTTGTGACATTCAGAACATTTAAAAGGTATCTCTTCAGTGTCTTTATACTTATCACATTTAGAACATTTAAAAGGTATCTTTATTGTTTCTATGCTTGTGACATTCAGAACATTTAAAAGGTATCCCTTCAGTATGATACTGTATACTTATCACATTCGGGACATTTAAAAGGTATCTTTTCATTATTTTTATGCTTATCACATTCAAAACATTTAAAAGGTCTTTATACTCATCACATTTAGAACATTGAAAAGGTATCTCTTTGTTGTTTATATGTGACATTCAGAATATTTAAAAGGTATCTCTTCTGTATGTGTCTGTATACTTATCACATTTGAGACATTAAAAAAGTATCTTTTAATTGTTTTTATGATTATCACATTCAGAACATTTAAAAGGTATCTCTTTATTTTTTTATACTTGTGACATTCAGAACGTTTAGAAGGTATCTCCTCAGTGTCTTTATACTTATCACATTTAGAACATTTAAAATGTATCTGTTCAGTGTCTTTATACTTATCACATTCAGAACGTTTAAAAGGTATTTCTTCAGTATCTTTATACTTATCACATTCGAGACATTTAAAAGGTATCTTTTCATTGTTTCTATGATTATCACATTCAGAACATTTAAAAGGTATCTCTTTATTGGTTTTATACTTATCACATTTAGAACATTGAAAAGGTATCTCTTCAGTATATGTCTTTATACTTATCATATTCAGAACATTTAAAAGATATCTCTTCATTGTTTTTATGCTTATCACATTAAGAACATTTAAAAGGTATCCCTTCAGTATGTTACTGTATACTTATCACATTCGGGACTTTTAAAATGTATCTTTTCATTATTTTATGCTTATCACATTCAGAACATTTAGAAGGTATCTTTACATTGTTTGTATACTTATCACATTTAGAACATTGAAAAGGTATCTCTTTATTGTTTATATGTGACATTCAGAATATTTAAAAGGTATCTATTCAGTGTCTTTATACTTATCACATTTAGAACATTGAAAATGTATCTCTTTATTGGTTTTATACTTGTGACATTCAGAACATTTAAAAGGTATCTCTTTATTGTTTCTATGTTTGTGACATTCAGAACATCTATTCAGTGTCTTTATACTTATCACATTTACAACATTTAAATAGTATCTCTTCATTGATTTTATGCGTATTACATTTAGAACTTTGAAAACGTATCTCTTCATTATGTCTTTATACTTATCACATTCAGAACATTAAATCTGTTTCTCTAAAGTATCTCAGAGATGCTCAGTGCTGCCCTCCTGTGGCAAACGTATAGCATAAAGGCTGAACCATTTTTCCCCTACCTGAGCAGAGTTTCAACATTAACCCCACCAGCATGAATAAAAACAGGTGGTTAATGTGGAAACAGAGTGGGAAATGTAAATCAAACAAAAATGGACACTTTTTTTTTTAAGTTCAAAAAAGTTTTATTTATTTTCAAGCTTAGAATAAACAACCAGTAATGGTCAGGAAAGGAGAACTGAAACCAAAGGATAAGAAATTGGAAATTGCAACCCAGGACAGTGCATTACGAGAGATAAACATAAAAACAATGGAGAGATACCTTTATGCTAGACATTTGCCACAGGAGGGCAGCACTGAGCATGTCTGCAGTTTAAAGACACTGAAGAGAAACCGTTTTAATGTTCTGAATGTTATAAGTATAAACACACTGAACAGATACTTTTTAAATGTTCTAAATGTGATAAGTATAAAGACACTGAAGAGATACATTTTAAATGTTCTAAATGTGATGTGTGTTTTTTTAGTTCAAAAAAGTTTTATTTATTTTCAAGCATAGAATAAACAACGAGTAATGGTCATGTCACAACAAAGCAGTAAAATAACAATAGTAGGGATTGTATACAGAGCCTGAAGAGAAACCAATTTAATGTTCTGAATGTGATAAGCATAAAAACAATGAAAAGATACCTTCTCAATGTTCTGAATGTGATAACCAGGACAGAGAATTCTGCAAAAAAGAAGAGTGATGAAGGGAGAGGGATAGATGGATTAGGAAGAGGCCAAAAGAGACTATGAGGAAAAAATAAACCAAGGAGGTGAAGAACTTCAAGCTGTTCTTTTGATATATTAAGGGGAAACGACCCGCGATGGAAGCGGTGGGAACGTTGGATGACCATGGAATAAAGGGAGCGCTAAAGGAGGACAAAGCAATCGCCGACAAACTGAACACATTTTTTTGCGTCTGTATTTACCGAAGAAGATGTATACAGCATACTGGAACCCATCAGGCTATATGCTGGAAATGAAGACGAAAAGCTGACAGGATTGACGGTTAGTCTACAGGAGGTATGTAGGCAGCTTGATAGGCTTAAGAGCGATAAATTTCCGAGACCGGGGATCCATCTGAGACCGGCATCCATCCGAGAGTCATGAAGGAAGTGAAAGGGACCATAGCTGAACTGCTTCAACTAATAGCCAATCTGTCGATCAAATCGGGAAAGATATCGGAAGACTGGAAGGTGGCAAATGTTATGCCGATCTTCAAGAAAGGTTCGAGGGGAGATCTGGGAAACTACAGATCGGTGAGTCTGACCTCGGTACCGGGAAAGATGGTAGAGTCGCTAATAAAGGATCGCATCATTGATCACCTTGATGGACAGGGGCTGATGAGGAGCAGTCAGCACGTTTTTAGCAAAGGCAGATCGTGTTTGATGAACTTGCTGCACTTCTTTGAGGGAGTAAACAGACAGATAGACAAGGGTGACCTGGTCGACATTGTATATCTGGATTTTCAGAAGGAGTAAATGACTACTTCGGAAAATTACGAGCCATAGAATTGAGGGTGAAATACTCATATAGATTAAAAACTGGCTGGATCATAGGAAACAGAGAGTGGGGGTAAATGGACAATACTCGGACTGGATGGGCGTCACCAGTGGGGTGCCGCAGGGCTCGGTGCTTGGACCCGTGCTTCTCAACATCTTTATAAATGATCTAGACATTGGTATGACGAGTGAGATGATTAAATTTGCGAATGATACAAAGTTATTCAGAATAGTGAAGACACAGGAAGATTGCGAAGATCTGCAACGTGACATAATCAGACTTGAGGAATGGGCGTCAACATGGCAGATGAGGTTCAACGTGGATAAGTGTAAAGTGATGCATGTCGGTAACAAAAATCTCATGCACAGATACAGGATGTCCGGGTCGGTACTTGGAGAGACCTCCCAGGAAAGAGACTTGGGAGTTCTGATCGACAAGTCGATGAAGCCGTCCACGCAATGTGCGACTGCGGCAAAAAGGGTGAACAGAATGCTAGGAATGATAAAGAAGGGGATCAGAAACAGATCGGAGAAGGTTATCATGCCGCTGTACCGGGCCATGGTGTGCCCTCACCTAGAGTACTGTGTCCAGCACTGGTCACCGTATATGAAGAAGGACGCGGTATTACTCGAAAGGGTCCAGAAAAGAACAACAAAGATGGTTAAAAGGCAGGAAGAGTTGCCGTACAGTGAAAGATTAGAGAAACTGGGCCTTTTCTCCCTCGAACAGAGGAGATTGATAGGGGACATGATTGAAACATTCAAGGTACTGAAGGGAATAGACTTAGTAGATAAAGACAGGTTGTTCACCCTCTCCAAGGTAGGGAGAATGAGAGGGCACTCTCTAAAGTTGAAAAGGGATAGATTCTGTACGAATGTAAGGAAGTTATTCACCCAGAGAGTGGTAGAAACCTGGAACGCTCTTCCGGAGTCTGTCATGGGGGAAAACACCCCCCAGGGATTCAAGACAAAGTTAGACAAGTTCATAATGAACAAGGACGTATGCCGGTAGGACTAGTCTCAGTTAGGGTGACCAGAGGGCCGCCGCGTGAGCGGATTGATGGGCATGATGGACCACTGGTCTGACCCAGCAGCGGCAATTCTTATGTTCTTATGAATTGATATTGGGAACTCTGATGGGCTAAGCCTGTCCTGCTGAGGCGTTTGCTGTGTATTTCCACTACACCTGACCCGTTTCTGTTCGCAATGCTAATTATTAAGCTGGGCTGGGCTTGGGCTGGTGCTTCCTGAGAAGAAGCACGTCACAGAATATTCTGGATGGAAAAGGGGAGTATAAGTGCATCATCTCCTATCCACCGCCCTCCCCAAGAGTGACAGATGAATGAACTGGAGTAATAATAATAATATTGAACCCATTAAACTAAGATGAATATTACTGATACCATGTCCAGAATCACAAATTTCTGAGGGTTATGGTTCCAGGATAATAAACATAGAAACATGACGCCAGATAAAGGCCAAATGGCCCATCCATTCTGCCCATCCACAGTAAGCATTATCGCTTTCTCTCTCTGAGAGATCTCACGTGCCTATCCCAGGCCCTCTTGAATTCAGAGACAGTCTCTGTTTCCACCACCTCTTCCTGGAGACTGTTCCACGCATCTACCACCCTTTCCATAAAAAGGAACTTCCTCAGATTACTCTGGAGACTATCACCTCTTAACTTCATCCTATGCCCTCTCATTGCAGAGTTTCCTTTCAAATGAAAGCGACTCATTTATAATAGGTAGATATTTAAACGTTTCTGTCATATCTGCCCTCTCCCGCCTTTCCTCCAAAGTATACAGATTGTCTGTCCCCATATGCCTTATCATGAAGACCACACACCATTTTAGTAGCCTTCCTCTGGACCGACTGCATCCTTGTAATATCTTTTTGAAGGTTCGGCCTCTAGAAAGACCCTTGGACGGGTCGTTAGTGAGGCCCCACTTGGAGTATTGTGTTCAATTTTGGAGACCGTATCTAGCAAAGGACATCAGAAGACTTGAAGCGATCCAGAGAAAGGCGACGAAAATGGTAGGAGGTTTGCGCAAAACGACATATGAGGAGAGACTGGAAGTCCTGAATATGTATACCCTAGGAAAGGAGGGACAGGGGAGATATGATTCAGATGTTCAAATACTTGAAAGGTATTAACGTAGGTATTAAATCTTTTCCAGAGAAAGGAAAATGGTGAAACCAGAGGACATAATTTGAGGTTGAGGGGTGGTAGATTCAAGAGCAATGTTAGGAAATTCTACTTTACGGAGAGGGTAGTGGATGCCTGGAATGCGCTCGCGAGAGAGGTGGTGGAGAGGAAAACGGTGACGGAGTTCAAAGAAGTGTGGGATGAACACAGAGGATCTAGAATCAGAAAATAATAGTAAATATTAAAGAACTAAGGCCAGTACTGGGCAGACTTGCACAGTCTGTGTCTGTATATGACCGTTTGGTGCTGGATGGGCTGGGGAGGGCTTCAGTGGCTGGGATGGTGTTTGTGGGCTGGAGTGGGCTTTGGCAGGGACTTCAGTAGTTGGAACCTAAGAACAGTCCCGGGCAGAGCTTTGTATTCTTGCCCTGAAATAGCTAAGAAGAAAAAAAAAAACCCCCAACAACAAATTTTTAGATTGAATCAGGTTGGGCAGACCGGATGGACAATTCAGGTCTTTATCTGCCGTCATCTACTATGTTACTTGAAAGGTATTAACATAGAGCAAAATCTTTTCCAGAGAAAGGAAAATGGTAAAAACAGAGGGCAAAATTGAAGGTTGAGGGGTGGTAGAGTAATGTTAGGAAATTCTTCTTTACAGAGAGGGTAATTGATGCATGCATGGCAGAGTTCAAACAAGCATGGGATGAACACAGAGGATCTAGAATCAGAAAATAATGGTATATATTGAAGAACTAAGGCCAGTACTGGGCAGACTTGCAAGGTTGAGGATGGGCTTCAACGGCTGGGATGGTTTAGATGGACTGGAGTGAGTTTTGACAGAGACTCCAGTAGACAGAGCCTAAGCACATTACCAGGCAAAGCTCTGGGTTTCTGGCCAAGAAATATCTAAGGAAAAGGACCATTTAAATTAAATGATTAATTTATAGAGCGTGAATGAATGTGTTAACTACTAGGATTTTAACCCAGAAATGGATAAATATAAGTTCCGAAAAACTCTAGCTGTGAAAGCCTGGCTAGCTCAAAGGTTGAGTGCTGGGTTAGTAACAGGAGGCTGAGGGTTCAAGTCTCAGTTAAGGAGTAGGGATAATACTTCCTCAAGAGAAAAGGGTAGTAACCTGATGTTGAAGGTTCAAGTCTTTTTGTTTTTACTACTAGGTTTTGAACCTAGAAATGGATAAATATAAGTTCAGAAAAGGTCTAAATGTGAAAACCTGGCTGGCTCAAGGGTTGAGTGCTGGGTTAGTAACAGGGAATTGAGGGTTCAAGCCTCAGCTAAGGAGTAGAGATGATACTGTGCCAAGAGAAGAGGGTAGTAACCTGAAATCTTTTTGTGCCTACAACTAGGATTTGAACCTAGAAATGGATAAATATAAGTTCCGAAAAGGTCTAGATGTGAAAGTCTGGCTGGCTCAATGGTTGAGTGCTGGGTTAGTAACTGGAGACTGAGGGTTCAAATCTCAGCTAAGGAGTGCTGGATTAGTAACAGGAGACTGAGGGTTCAAGCCTCAGCTAAGGAGTAGGGATGATACTGTCCCAAGAGAAGAGGGTAGTAACCTGAAGTTGAGGCTTCAAGTCATTTTTTGTCTACTACTAGGATTATTTTGAACCTAGAAATGGATAAATATAAGTTCCAAAAGGGTCTAGATGTGCATGCCTGGCTGGCTCAAGGGTTGAGTGCTGGATTAATAACAGGGCTGAAACTACTCCATGTGAAGACAAGGGGGTAGTTTTACTCAAATCTAGTCCATTTTTCATAGTGAAAAGTTGCATAATCCCCAGCTGCTGCTGCTGGTGGCTCTTGCAAAGAGGGTAGTAAGATGTGAAGGGAAGAGGTTGAAGGTTCAAGTTTCAGTTTTACTGAAATTTAGTTCATAGTAAAAAGTAGCTTAAAATGTCTACTAGATTTCTTGCTTTCACTGTAGTTACTGAACCTATAAAGTATAAAGACACTGAAGAGAAACACTTAAATGTTCTAAATGTGATAAGTATAAAGACACTGAAGAGAAACCATTTAAATGTTCTAAATGTAATAAGTATTAAGACAATGAAGAGAAACTAATGTATCATAACACCTTTACAGAAGCTCATGTAGACCGCTCTGAATTGACTCCACTGTCATTAGTAGCGGTATAGAAGCTCTCAATAATCATCATCATAAAATACTGTTACCAGGAAAATTAACATCATTCTTTGTAAGAGTATCTGTGTGTGCTATGCAGTTATTTAATTATACTATGTATGCTGATTTGTAACCCATTCTGTACTCTTTTGGGAGGATGTTCCTCAGGGCTGCGGGGATCCCATGGGGATGGAGGCAGCTCGAGCTGAGTGGCTCTCGTCTTCTTTTTCTGCCCTCCTGATAAAAAGAACTTACTGCGTGCGCACTAGGAAGAAACCGATACTCCTGCTAATTTGTTCTTGCCTATTCCAGCCTTGAAATGGTAATAGAGTCTCTTGTTTTCTACAATGCTCCCAGCCACAGCAGCTTAGTTACTCAGCGAATATCCACCCACTGGCACCCTATTGCATCATTCTGTCCATTCAAACCGGAAAGGTACCGCCTCTTCCCTTAGAGAGGAACCAGATTGGCTGTCTGCCATTCTTTGAAGACGTAACTAGCCCACCTAATAAGGTAGGTTGAGCTCTTGCTACTTAGCTTCCCTTATACATTTGAACTGATTAAAGGGGAGAAGGTGGGTGTGGATGGCGGCATCTTTAAATTGGTGGGACCCTGAGGGATTAGTTGCCGTAGTATATCCTGGTTAGAACTGATCACAGTGGGCAGATTAGCGTGGTTTAAAAATACAAAAAAAAAAAAAAAGGAGCAAATGAAGGTGGGAACAAAAGCATTGTTGAAGAGAAGTAATTGATCGTTTCTGAGTTGTATATTGACCATGCTGTTCTTCTGCTTGCTATCTATTTTTAAATTAACTAGGTTCTGTAGTTCAGAAGGTAACTTCCGTTGCTGCATAGCCAGTCTTCTGTGCCTTTTTATTTATGTTTTAAATCGTTAATGCTTTTTGAAAGTTGTTAAAGACTAGTTACTTTTAGCTGGGGTTTTCGAGTGTTTATGTAGAAACTATGGTCTCTTAATATAGTACCTCTTAGTATTTCTATACTGGTCCTATTATCTCGGTTTTGCTTGTGTAGGTTACTGTCAAGCTAGCAGGAGTATACTAGTCAAGTCTCAGCTGCCCTTTCCTATCATTTCTGTTAAGAAAGAGGTACCATATTTAAAGGGTTGAGGGATGACCGCAGCACTATAGAATTATTGTGTGATTAGAATTGTGTTTTTTTTCATATAAGAGTTAATAAGGAGCTAAATGAGGGTCAATATCCGGCAATGGAAATCTGAAAGAAAACAACTGAAGGACTAAATTTCATTCAACAGCTATGTTTAGAAAACAACTGCCTCCAATAAGGAGTTACCCTACCTTTTAAAATGTATTTTATTATAGTATAGCATGCCATATGTGTGTCAGTGAGAGGGAAAGAAAAATGGTGTACACGGGGAATGGAAGCAAGTGGTGAATATTTAGTCATAGGGAGGGAGTGAGGGAGGTACAGATAGGGAAGTGAAAGATGAGAGGGAGAAATGTGGTGGAAAGGGAATAGTGGGACAGATTGAAAGGGAGGAATGTTGGACATAGTGGTGAAGGGAATGGAGGGAGAGATGTGACATGGTGCTGGAGAGGGGTGATAGAAGGAGAAATGTTGGGCATGGGGCTAGTGGGCAAGGGCAAAATATGCTGCACATGGTCCGGGGTATGAGACATGAGAGAGGGATAAATGCTGGACCGTGGTAGGAGGAACCAATGGACAGCAACAGAAGAATTTACAGAAGACGGGAAAGCAGAAAAAAAGAAACTGGGACCAACTTGATGGAAAAATAAGTCTCCAGACAACAAAGGTAAAAAACAGAATTTATTGACTAAAATATGTTAGCTTTGGGAAATGTATATAGCAGATGTCTTTGTATTGTGTTCAAAAGAAAAGGAAATGCATTTCTGGTTTTATTTCTACAGTGTAGTTTAAGTACTTGCTGACCCCTGGCTGTGGCTGCTGATGATCCCCAAGCACTGCAAGCAGAGGACCTCTTCTAGAGACAGCCAGAACTCCCTTCCACCAAGCACAGCAGCCACTGGCAGCATCCATGAGACACTGAGGTGCCAGCATCTGTGACTCAGGGACGCTACTGCTGCCTGCCAAGCTTGGTAAAAGGGAGCCTTGGCCACCTTCAGAGGAAGTCCTCAGCTGACATAGCTTGGGGGGTCCTCATAAGCTGAGTATTTATATTTTATATTTACATTAGAGGCTCTGGTAGAAACCATTTACAAAGTATGTATTCTTCCCAATTAATATTTCCAAATTAATAAAGTGTCTTTGCTTATTTGTAAATAGGTCTCTACCAGAGCCTTTAATTCACTAGCATAATTAAATGAAATAACTAATTCTGAAGTTTATAGGGATGGGCGGGGACGGATGGGATTTCTTTCCCCGTGCAACTCTCTAGTCCAGAGAAGAGTGGCTAAAATGGTTAAGGGGCTGGAGGAGTTGCCTTACAGTGAGAGATTGGCGAAACTGGGCCTCTTCTCCCTTGAAAAGATGAGATTGAGAGGGGACATGATCGAAACATTCAAGATACTGAAGGGAATAGACTTAGTATATAGGACAGGTAGTTCACCCTCTCCAAGGTAGGGAGAACGAGAGGGCACTCTCTAAAATTGTACAACCAAATGCTTCCCAAAACCCTTCAAAAACACCCCAGGGTTACTCCCCTCCCAGCACCTGTACCCAGCCCTCTACCTACCCAAGGTAGTGTAGAGGAGAGCTACAAATACCGGGGAAGTCCAACCCTTCCCAAACTGATGGAAAACAAACTGCACCCCAGAATCCCCAACAGACTGCCAGCAACATAAACATCCCCCTTCAAGCCAAACAGGTTAAAAGTACAGACATTCTATAAAATCATCTAATATTAGAACAAAAGATGAGAGCCAAAGGCAACAGACAACCACACAGTGGCTTTGCTGGCTCACAAATAGCTAGAAAAGCCCATGAACAGCACCCCTCCCCCCAAAAAAAAAAAATCAAGTGGCAGATCTGACAGGTTTCTTTCCAGATCTCAACACTGTAGTCCATGTCCCGCTCGGCCTAGACGTCACTGCTATCTCAGGAAGGTTCGAGCAGCCCAGATCTTGCATCTCCGACCACGCTTCTGCAATGGTGCTCACTCGCTTAGATCTTCCATTCACAGTCAACCACACCCCAAAGGGAAATAGCCAGCGAAATCTATGTCCACCTGCACGCAAAGAAGCCTGGGTGACTTCTTTAAAGACCTTGCGTTTCTGTAGCGTAGACCATGCTAGATCCTGAAATACTCCCACAGCCAGATCTTGCCAATGAAAAGTCGCCTGCAAAACACGCTCCTTTAAATTGTAATTGCCAAAGCAAGCGATAATATCCTTAGTGCCCAGACCTCTAGTTGGCCCCAGGCTACGATGTGCCCTTAGTAAAAGCATGAGATCCAGCACGTCTGCTCCATCAGCCCACAACAATTGTTCGTAATACTCCTGCACCACCATTTTGCAGTCCTGATAGGCCTCCACCTCTGGTATGCCTTTAAAATGCAGATTACTGTGCCGGGATCGATTTTCAAGATCCTCCGCCTGTGCTTATAGGTCTTGCAGTTCAGTAGATATACGATCGGTAGATTCTTTAATCCCAGACACCGATGTAGAAAGGGTTTCCATGTGGTCTTCAGAGGTGGAAACTCATGCACACAACTCACTAACATCAGAGTGAGTTCTACGCTTTAACATCGACGTGGATCCCAATCATCTCCTCCTTCAATGCTTTAAACCACATCTGTGAGCCTCCTCCGTATCTGAATGAGTCGCCTGCCCTGCCACCAGCTTTTTACTGGTCAGAATGGGGATGACCCAGGTGATCATAATCTCTTCATTAGGGTTGTGGGTCCCACCAGTCAGTGGCGTACCTAGGGGGGAGCGGGGGAGGCGGACCGCCCCGGGTACCAGCCATAAGGGGGTGTTCCCGGCCTTGCCGTTCAGTCCCCCGCCACCCCCGAAGGACCGCTCGCCCCACTGACCTTCCTGCACCACCTGTGAAGCAGCCCGCAGCAGGATCGCGAAGTCAGCGTCAGCATCCCTGCGCTGCTTCCTGCGCCGCGATCCCGCCCCTCCTCTGACGTCAGAGGAGGGGCGGGACCGTGGCGCAGGAAGCAGCGCAGGGATCGCTGACGCTGACTTCGCGATCCTGCTGCGGCTGTTCATAGGTGGTGCGGGGAGGCCAGGGGGGCGAGCGGTCCTTCGGGGTGGGTCGGGGCATCAGGCCTTCAGGGTGGGGCGGGCAGGCAGGCAAGCAGGCTTTCAAGGGGGAGGGGGTGACAGGCAGGCAGGCAGGCAGGACTTCAAGGGGGGACAGGCCTTCGGGGGGGGGGTGCAGACCTTCAAGGGGTGCAGGCCTTCAAGGGGGGGGAACAGGCCTTCAAGGGGGGAAAGGCAGGCAGGCCTTCGGGGGGGGTGTAGGCCTTTGGGGGGGTGCAGACCTTCAAGGGGGTGCAGGCCTTCAAGGGGGGGGAACAGGCCTTCAAGGGGGGAAAGGCAGGCAGGCCTTCAAGGGGGGGCCAGGCCTACAAGGGGGGGGGACAGGCCTACAAGGGGGGGGACAGGCCTACAAGGGGGGGGGGGACAGGCCTTCAAGGGGGGGTGCAGGCCTTCAAGGGGGGTGCAGGCCTTCAAGCGGGAGACAGGCCTTCAAGGGGGGGACAGGCCTACAAGGGGGTGGGACAGGCCTTCAAGGGGGGGATAGGCCTTCGGGGGGGTGCAGACCTTCAAGGGAGTGCAGGCCTTCGGGGGGGTGCAGTCTTTCAAGGGGGTGCAGGCCTTCAAGGGGGGGAAAGGCAGGCAGGCAGGCCTTCAAGGGGGGGACAGGCCTACAAGGGGGGGAGAAGCTACAAGGGGGTGGTACAAGCCTTCAAGTGGGGGACAGGCCTTCGGGGGGGGTGCAGACCTTCAAGGGAGTGCAGGCCTTCGAGGGGGGTGGTGCAGGCCTTCAAGGGGGTGCAGGCCTTCAAGGGGGGACAGGCCTTCAAGGGGGGAAAGGCAGGCAGGCAGGCCTTCAAGGAGGGACAGGCCTACAAGGGGGGGGGGAGAAGCTACAAGGGGGTGGGACAGGCCTTCAAGTGGGGGACAGGCCTTCGGGGGGGGGGTGCAGGCCTTCGGGGGGTGCAGACCTTCAAGGGGGGGGACAGGCAGGCAGGCCTTCAAGGGGGGGACAGGCCTACAAGGGGAAGGGACAGGCCTTCAAGGGGGGTGCAGGCCTTCAAGGTGGGACAGGCAGACCTTTAAGGGGGGACAGGCCTTTGGGGGGGGACCATGATTTAGAAGTACACGGAGGGAAGGGGGTGTTCAAAGAGACATGCATATGCCAAACTTTGGGGGGGGGGGAAGAAATAATGGGTCTGAAAATAGAGGAGAGGGAGAGAGATGATGGACCATGGGATTTAGGGAGGGAAGGAACAGAAAGGGAGAGAAATTGGACACAAGGGATGGTGTGGAGGAGGGATAGAGATACTGGATAGGAGGGTAATTAGGAAAAGAAACGGAGAGATGGTGGACTCTGGGATGGTGGGGAAGGAGGGAGAGATGCCGGATGAAAGGGTATTTAAGAAAAGGTGGATCTGTGGAGGGAGATGAAAAAAAGGAAAGATACCAGACTTCCTGGGAAGGGAAGGGAAATGGAAAGGGAGGACAGAGTTGGCAGATGGATGGTTAGCATGCAGAAAGAAGGAGACCCTGGCAAGCAAGTTATCAGAAGAAAACCAGAGCCTTGGACCAACAAGATTTGAAATATAACCAGACAACAAAAGGTAGAAAAATTAATTTTATTTTCTGTTTTGTGATTATAACATGTCAGATTTGAAATGTGTATCCTGCCAGAGCTGGTGTTGGACTGCAAACGTGAGCTAGGATTTAACAGAAAGAGGAAAAGTCCTTTTTGTTTCTTTATTTTATTTACACCACAGCGCCAGTGTGGTTAGGAGAAGCCAAAGCGGGTGAAAAAGCTATAAAACCCACCAGGAGTTTTGAAAAAAATCACCCAACTGGGCAGGAAAATCGAATTGAAAAACCAATTCAATAGGGCTGAATCGAATCAAAATGTTTTTTTCCTGTATCTGGCAGCATTAGTTTGCGCTACTGTCTTAGACTTTAGGACCTGGGATTGGGGAGAGATGGCATCCTCAGTACTTTATAATGCAAGTGAAACGAGGATTTGGTCAGACTTTTGAAGGGTCTGCAGAAAAAAAATATTGTATAGGCCGGGGACATGAGACAGCAGGAAATGGGAACTTTTCTTCCTTCTATTTTTGTGAATGGAAATGCTGAGGATGTCAGAGAGGTCAGTTAAAATATGTGCTTTATAAGAAAATATAATAATGTGTTTTATAAAGTTTATAGCATAGCTGGCCTACCCAGTGAGGTGTTCCTAGTGGTGATGGTGGCAGCGTGTCAATGTGTTGAGAGGAAGAGATGGTCTGGGAAATTCTGCTGAGCAAACTCCGGGCCCATTTCCACCCCCCAGTTAGTCCACTCCACTCAACTGATTCACACACTGAGTGGGTCTTTGGGTGTTGTTTTGGGATCTCTTCCAGTGGTTTATCTCCTTCTGGTCCAAGGAAGGAAACTTTGTTATCCTTAGCATTGACCTACAGAATATGTTTGTAACAGCGCTGCTTGTGTGGCATTAGGCTATGTAGTGATCGAAAGAAAAAAACAGACCTTTGCACATTTTTGCACTATATGGTGGGTGTATGAGGAGATTCACATTTCCTGCACAGCTAAGTCCATGTGAAGTTACCTTGTGCTGTATTTGACATCTAGCAAGGTCTCTGTTTGAAAGGAAAGATCTAAACTTAAAAATGAAGTGGCCAGAAGTTATGGTAAAAGCAGATAGTGTAGCTGGTTTTAAGAAAGATTTGGACAAATTCCTGGAGGAAAAGTCCATAATCTGTTATTAAGACATGGGGGAAGTGTCTGCTTGCCCTGGATCGGTAGCATGGAATGTTGCTACTCTTTGGGTTTTGACCAGGTATTAGTGTCCTGGATTGGCTACCATGAGAATGGGCTACTGGGCATGATGGACCATTGGTCTGACCCAGTTAGGCTATTCTCATGTTGTGTTCTCATCTGTAGGGGCCTTTGTTTTCACTTCTTATTTTAATGTATTTTTTTCTGGGAACTTATCAGTGTTTTTTATAATGGGAACAAAAATGGAAGAGAATTAATGTGTGTGGAATGGGGGGTAACTAATTTCTTCAGCTAAATAATTCAATCCACTTCAAACAGACATAGGAGAACTTGTGCACCATTCACACACCCTCCAACCAAAAACGTCAAAAGAAAAAAACTGTTCGACAACCTCCTAGCCATTCGAGCTGCAACACTCGACCCCCAACTCTACAACCAATTGATATCAACCACAGACTGCAAAACCTTCAAAAAGAAATAAAAACCCTTCTATTCAAAAAACACATAAAACCGAACTAACACAATCAGAACTGTCCCAAGCATCACCTGCAACTACTCCATATGTACTTCTAATGTCATGACAATTTAGACATAATTTATGTTATGTTATGTTTGGAATAATGGTTACATATATGAGGTTCAATAAAAGAAAATTTTCACTGCCTGTTTCTATTCTGACCATTTATTCCATTTCATGGTTATTGCAAAAAAAAAAAAAAAAAAAAAAATTTTTACATGGGGGGGGGGTGTCAAAAAATGATGGGCCCCGGGTGCCACATACCCTAGGTACGCCACTGCCCCCAGTGCTCTTCCAGTCCAATGATGCTAAAGTGTTTACAAAGTTCCCATAGGATGTGAGATGTTATTTCATTGCATTATTCATTGAAAATTACTACCCTCAGCACCTTGCAGGTGTCTAAAAATAGGGTAACTGTAACTAGCAGTTACATTTCTGGTTTTCCATTTTCCAACTCCTGTATTTGCTGCGATCCGTATCTCCCGTAATGCACTGTCCTGGGTTGCAATTTCCAATTTCTTATCCTTTGGTTTCAGTTCTCCTTTCCTTAAATGTGTCCAGTTTTGTTTGATTTACATTTCCCACTCTGTTTCCATATTAACCACCTGTTCTGTTTTCGATGCTGATGGGGGTGATGTTGAAACTCTGCTCAGATAGAGGGAAAATGTTTCAGCGTTTATGCTATACATTTGCCACAGGAGGGCAGCACTGAGCATCTTTGCAGTATAAAGACATTGAAGAGATACCATCTCAATGTTCTGAATGTAATAATCATAAAAAGAATGAAAAGATACCTTTTAAATGTTCCAAATGTGATAAGTATAAAGACAAATACTGAAGAGATACATTTTAAATGTTCTAAATGTGATAAGCATAAAAAACAATGAAAAAATACCTTTTAAATGTCCCAAATGTGATATATATTCAGACACATACTAAAGTGATACGTTTTAAATGTTTTGAATGTTATAAAAACAATAAAGAGATACCATTTCAATGTTTTAAATGTGATAAATATAAGGACACTGATGAGATACCTTTAAAATATTCTAAATGTGATAAGCATAAAAACAATGAAGAGATACCTTCTAAATGTTCTGAATGTGATAAATATAAAGACACGGAAGAGATACATTTTAAATGTTCTATTTATTTTCAAGCATAGAATAAACAACGAGTAATCGTTGTTTATTCTTTGCTTAAAAATAAATAAAACTTTTTTGAACTTAAAAAATGTTCTAAATGTGATAAGCATAAAAACAATAAAGAGATACCTTTATGCCAAACATTTGCCACAGGAGGGCAGCACTGAGCATCTCTGCATTACTGATTCCTGAAACTGCTCAGATAGGGGGATAAAAGGTTCAGCCTTTATGCTATACATTTGCCACAGGAGGACAGCACTGAGCATCTTTGCAGTATGAAGACATTGAAGAGATACAATCTCAATGTTCAGAATGTGATAATCATAAAAAGGATGAAAAGATACCTTTTAAATGTTCCAAATGTGATAAGTATAAAGACAAATACTGAAGAGATACCTTTTAAATGTTCTAAATGTGATAAGCATAAAAAACAATGAAAAAATACCTTTTAAATGTCCCAAATGTGATATATATTCAGACACATACTAAAGTGATACGTTTTAAATGTTTTGAATGTCACATAAAAAGAATAAAGAGATACCATTTCAATGTTTTAAATGTGATAAACATAAAAACAATGGAGAGATACCTTTATGCTAGACATTTGCCACAGGAGGGCAGCACTGAGCATGTCTGCAGTATAAAGACACTGAAGAGAAACCGTTTTAATGTTCTGAATGTTATAAGTATAAACACACTGAACAGATACTTTTTAAATGTTCTAAATGTGATAAGTATAAAGACACTGAAGAGATACATTTTAAATGTTCTAAATGTGATGTGTGGTTTTTTTAGTTCAAAAAAGTTTTATTTATTTTCAAGCATAGAATAAACAACGAGTAATGGTCATGTCACAACAAAGCAGTAAAATAACAATAGTAGGGATTGTATACAGAGCCTGAAGAGAAACCAATTTAATGTTCTGAATGTGATAAGCATAAAAACAATGAAAAGATACCTTCTCAATGTTCTGAATGTGATAAGCATTAAAAAGAATGAAAAGATACCTTTTAAATGTCCTGAATATGGTAAGTATACAGACGCTTACTGAAGAGATACCTTTTAAATGTAAAAAATGTGATAAGTATAAAGGCACTGATGAGATACCTTTTAAATATTCTGAATGGGTTCAGCATAAAAACAATAAAAAGATACTTTCTAAAAGTTCTGAATGTGATCAGAATAAAAACAATGAAAAGATACCTTTTAAATATTCTAAATGTGATCAGCATTAAAACAATAAAAAGATACATTTTAAATGTTCTAAATGTGATCAGCATTAAAACAATAAAAAGATACATTTTAAATGTTCTGAATGTGATAACCATAAAATAATGAAAAGATACCTTTTAAATGTTCCGAATATGATAAATATAAAGACACATCACATTTAGAACATTTTAAAAGTATCTGTTCAATATGTGTCTTTATACTTATCATATTTGGAACATTTAAAAGGTATCTTTTCATTGTTTTACACTTATCACATCCAGATCATTTAGAAGGCATCTCTTCATTGTTGTTATGATTATCACGTTCAGAACATTTAAAAGGTATCTCTTCAGGATGTGTCTTTATACTTATCACATTCAGACTATTTAAAAGGTATTTCTTCATTCTCTTTATGCTTATCACATGCAAAACATTTAAAAGGTTTCTCTTTAGTGTCTTTAACATCACATTTAGAACATTTAAAATGTATCTGTTCAGTATGTTATTTTTATACTTATGACATTCAGAACATTAAAACCATTTCTTTTCAGTGTCTTTAAATTTATCACATTTAGAACATTTAAAAGGTATCTCTTCAGTATGTGCCTATAATACATATCATATTCAGAACATTTAAAGCATTTCTTTTCAGTGTCTTTATGCTTATGACATTCAGAACATTTAAATGGTATTTCTTCATTATGTGTCTTTATATGATATTGCAGAGACAAAGCATGCCTATAATACATATGACATTCAAAACTTTAAACTGTTTCTCTTGAGTGTCTTTCTACTTACCACATTTAGAACATGTAAATGGTTTCTCTTCACTGTCTTTATACTGCAGAGATGCTCAGTGCTGCCCTCCTGTGGCAAATGTCTAGCATAAAGGCTGGTCCATTTATCCCCCTACCTGAGCAGAATTTCAACATCACTCCCGATTAATTAGGCTCATACTTTATCACATTATATTTAGAGAATGCCCTCTTCCCCAACTATGGAAAGCATTTAGAACATTGGTTCTTAACCTTGTTGTCATTTTTGCAACAAAGTCTGTTTCCTTTCTTCATTTTTATGTCCAGCATCCTCGAAAAGGATTGCTCACAAAGATATGTTGTAACAAACGGTATGAAAATTTCCAGAGCTTTCTTAGCAATAACAGGGTATGTTACCAATTGTTGACACCAAAACATTGAGAGCGTTGTTGTTCTGAAGAGTTGCTGTTGAACCTGGCTCTGCTGAATTTCAATGATTTCATCAAGGTATTCATCATTGACATCTGTTGTCTCAACACTAAACGTGAACGGCTGTCTCACCTATGCTGGATATGACTCTCTTGTAGGGAAGTATCCGTTGAGAGACTTTGCAAGCTCATCTAAGTGCGTGGCAATAGTTTGCTTCAGTTCCGCGGGTACAGAAATGTCTCCGATTCCAGATACATCTTCGATCTTACTTACACAGTTGTCTAGCAGGGGAAAGTTTGCGAAGTTATCATTTTCTGTTCGTCGTTTCCATAATGGTAGCTTTTTTGAAAAGTTTTCAGGTTTTCTTCCGCTTCGATGATGTTGACTCCACCACCCTGCATCTTCTTATTGAGATGATTGAGAGCTGCAAAGATATCAGCCAGAATTTTTGAAGCAATCTGCATGACAATGTTGCTGCTCTTGCAAAAACAGAGCTAATTCCACAAGCATGGCAAAAACACAATTCAGCACCTGTCCCAGGGATAACCACTGAACGTTAGAATGGTACAGAAGTACCTCAAATTCAGATCCCATTTCTTTACACAACTCCTTGAAGATGCGGTGCTTCAGAGCATTATTTCACACATAGTTCACGCATTCCACAACAATTTTTAAAACTTCTGCCAGTTTTGGAGGCAAAGTTTTTGTTGCCAACGCATGCCTGTGCTGAATGCAGGTAAGCAACTTTGTACGATGCTGTGAGGATCGGTTTGTTGATGGGTACAAAGCCGAGAACAGGCAGAGTAGCCTTTTCATCAAATCTTGCTCTCTTCACCTTGAATTCAGCGAGCGTTGTGTTCTTATATTTTCCATCTCCATGCAGCTTAAGGAAGTGTTCCCTTAGTTTTGCCGGAGCTAGACTAGAATTACTCAACTTGGCATTGCAAATCATGCAATTAGGACACTGACTCCCATCACGTTCCGTTATACATGTGAATCCATATTGTACATATTCGTCAGACCACTTTCGTATTTTGCTCGACATAGTAAGGGATTAAAATATTAAGATAGGTATCACACGACGTACCATCACAACAGTTACAATTTGACTACTGTGCGCATCAAATCCCCTGCAGCACAGATAGGCCAAGCGATGTTGCGTGATCACCTGCAGCCAATTATGGACAAGCGGGGCGTATCATCACGAATCATAAGCGCTTCGGTCATGTTCAATCATCTATCAGTTAAATCACAAATTTTGATCAGGAATTGATTGATGTATATAAGGCGTTAGTTACAGATTGATAGATCAAGAAACCGAGTACACGATCAGTCTTGATCAAAATCACTGAATAACTGATAGATGATTGAACGTGACCGAAGCGCTATATGAGTCGGAGGTGTGTTTTGACCTCCGCCGGACCTGCGAGACTGACTCACCGAACCCCTGGGGTTCAGTCGAACCCAGGTTAAGAACCACTGATTTAGAAGGTATCTCTTCAGTGTCTTTATACTTATCACATTTAAAACGTTTTAAATGTATGTTCAGTATAAGTTTAAAAAATGAAGAGAAAACTTTTAAATGTTCTGAATGTGATAAGTATAAAGACACTGAAGAGAAACATTTTAATGTTCTAAATGTAATAAGTATTAAGACAATGAAGACAAACTAATGTATCATAACACCTTTACAGAAGCTCATGTAGTCTGCTCTGAATTGGCTCCACTGTCATTAGTAGCGGTATAGAAGCTCTCAATAATCATAATCATAAAATACTGTTACCAGGAAAATTAACATCATTCTTTATAAGAGCATCTGTGTGCGCTCTGCAGTTATTTAATTATACTATATATGCTGATTTGTAACCCATTCTGTGCTCTTTTGGGAGGATGGGCTAAGCAACCAAATAAATATGTTTTTTTTTTAAATGCATATAAATAAATTTTATGCTGAATTTCAAATCTTAGATTTATAGGTGCTATTCTAGATAGTGCAACACGAGTGCGCCATTGCCTACTAGAAATGACTATATTTAACAGCTCAGTGCTGTCCTCCTGTGGTCAATCCTCAGATTGCACATTGAATTGTTTAAATCTGTTAATGATAGAGACTTTCCCAACTGTGCAGAGCAACTGCCTGCTCTGCCCTCCTCAAACTGGCTGTGCAGCTGAAGCTCCTCTACGTTTAAATATAATAATAGCTTTATTCTTTTATCCCACCATAACCAAAAGTTCTAGGTGGTTTACACTAAAAAGAGCTGTACAATCAGCGAAATAAGGCTTCCAACTGGATCCAGTGCTGGGTTTACTCCCTTGCAGGTAAGGACTTGGATTTCTGAGTTCCCCATTGCATTCCCTAAGAAAAGCAAGATTTAGAAGGGAGATCATAGGTCAGTTCTGGGTTTCTGACAGCCTTATCCTTGATGCCTTTGATTTTCAGCACAAAGTTCAGTGGGTAGCCTGGAACTGGGCAACTTGCATGCAGAGACTTGTTCTAATTGTCCACTGCTTTTCTTGAAACAATCAGCCTGGCATTCAGTGGGGATAAAAGGTGGACTGGATCCATTCATTAACTAATCCAGGGAGGGATGGAGGCTTCAAATATTCCTGTGTTTCCGCTGCATTTGAAATGGGTCATACAGGACATCACTGTCTCTTAGCTAATGATGTTTAAAGCTTCCCTGGGCTCGACAACGGTGGCACCAGGTCTTCAGGGCAATGGGAGCCTAAGGAGAAAGGATGGGATTGTGCACCTGACACTACTGGAGTTTGGAGAAGAGTACAGTTCCTCTGAAGAACATCTTGCTGTTAGATATTTTTAGAGAGGGTATATCCTAGATTCAGTGGGTAGCCTGGAACTGGCTTGGTTTGTTTGCTTACCAGCCTTGAGGGAAGATTTGACAGCTTCTGCATAGCACAGACTGTTTCAGTAGCCATCCTGAGGGCTTGTATAGCAAGTCTCATATGTGACCTTGGATTTGCTACGCCATCCCAGGTTGACTAATCTGATCCAGTCCTGAATTTTACCCTACTGCGTGCAGAGGCTTGTTCTAATTGTCCACTGCTTTTCTTGAGACAATCAGCCTGGCTTTCATTGGAGATTAAAGGTGGACTGAGGTATGGAGGCTTCAAATATTCCTGTGTTTCCACTGCATTTGAAATGGGTCGTACAGGACATCTTAGCTAATGAGGCTAAAAGCTTCCCTGGGCTAGACAGCAGTGGCACCAGGTGTTCATGGCAATGGGTACCTAAGCAGAAGGAATGGGAATATGAATCGACACTCCTGGAGTTTGGAGAAGAGTACAGTTCCTCTGGGAACTCTGATGAGCCAAGCCTGTCCCGCTGAGGTGTTTGCTGTGTATTTTCCACAACACCTGACCAGTTTCTGTTTGCAATGGTAATAATTGGCAGGGAGCTTATCCAGGCACAGGAACTGTGGCTGGTGCCTCCTGACAAGAAGCATGCCATAGAATATTTGGGGTGAAAAAGGGAAGAATAAGTGCATCATCTCCTATTCACCACCCACCCCAGATGAATGAACTGGCGTAATAATAATATCCAACCTATTAAACAAAGATGTATATCACTGATGCCTGACATAACATGTCCGGAATCACAAAATTCTGAGGGTTATGGTTCCAGGATAATTATTCTAGAATCGGAGAAAGATGGGGCTGGGAGAGACCACGTGGATTCATCTTCTACACTCCCTTGCCTCAATGCAGTATCCCTATATGTAAAATCTCCCAGATAGATGCTTCTCTAACCTGCTCTACGAACCACCCCCCCCCCCCCCCCACATCCTCCCATCATAGGAGTTGGTGGTTGCGTATCACCGAACTGGGCTTCCCCAGCCTCTTCTTCATTTCTGTTTTTCTTATCTTGGCACTGCATACGCCGGGTAACTCTTTATAAATTATCAGACTTTAGAAAAGCAGTAAAAACTTTTATTTTCACATGAACTGGACTGAAATTATAGACTCTGACTTCTAAATTGTTACCTGAACGAGTCTAAAATGTATAGTGTATTTAGCTGCAATAGTAAACCTTGTATTACATGTGTGCATACATAGGGCAACTGATTTGGTATAAACATGTGCATATAAGTAGGCATTAATAACTCTGTAACATCACCACAGAGCTCTGTGTATTTCAGTATAGAGCCCATGCATTGTAACACCTCACAACTCGTACAGACTCCCAGATTAACATGCCAAGTAAAGTGATCATTCCAGTAAGTTTCTTCTAGTTATCTAGTGATTGAGAGATGGGGAAAGGGAGAGAGAGCAGAAAAAGTTTCCTGCACAGAATCTCTCTGAGATGAAGAGAAGTGGCATTGTGAGTATTAAAAGTGCAAGTTTAGTTTAGACATCCCGGCCAAGTTATGTTTCTCTGAATTCTAAATTGAACAGAAGCTGACACAAACTCAAAAGTGACTGGGCTAATGGCCAGCTGCTGCAGTTGGTTGGTTTTTCCAACCACCACCTGTGGTAGTGAAAAACCGATATCCAGAAGGAGCAACAGGAAGCTGCACGATCGAGATAGCGGTGATATTCACACCACTATCTCTCCACTGGCAGCCACACGAAAGGATGACTCATCTGGATGGTTCTCTGTGACGGTCTCTCCCATAGCCCCTCCTCCTCTGAGCTCCAGGCATTTTGGCCCAAATTCACAAAACCTCAAAACAGTGTGCGATCCATTTCCGTTTGCATGCCGGCCAACGAATTCACTAAAGGCCTGCATGCAAATGGCAACGATCGTTAACACGCCCCCTACCCACGGCCAGAGCGATCCCCGCTCTTGCGCACACCCTGACTGCAGTGACAAGAAAAGCAACCTCCTGTCACTGCTATCAGGGCTCAGCCCCAATCTCTCCTGCCTGATCCCAGACTCTCCTGCTCTCTGCCGCCGTTCCCTGCAGTGCATGCCTCTATTTATATGTTTGGTTTATGTATATCACATGGAGTCTTACGTCACATCCCATTGTCACTCTATCACATTACTTATGTCATTGTTTTTATTCATTTATCATCACACCATATGTCCATTTTTCATGTCTTTATACATCTGTAATTGTATATTCTTAGCAATCTTTATTTATATTTGTTCAAACCCAGAGGAAGATGTGTTTACTGAAACACGGACCGTGGCGGGTCCTTAGGTTTGTTTGAAGGGTGGTAACACTGACCGCATTTATATTTGATATAATAAAAATAATCTGCATCTTGTACATTTTCTCTGCAGTCCTTTTTGTTTTTTGTTTGTTGGATTTTTTCTTTTGTTTTCGGTAACTCAGTTACTGACAGGTCTGCAGCAGTCGGGTTTGCCAGTAGTAAAACCGATTCGAAATAGCCAAGCAATTGTTAGTGAATCAATCGCTTGGCTATTTTGCATGGGGTTTTGCTAATTTGCATGGGAGGATCGCTACAGGCTTTAGTGAATGGGGTTGTAGAGAAATTTGGACGCAAAGGGCTCGCAAACCCAACAGTACACGATCGGTTTGCTTAGTGAATTTGGGCCTTTGTCCCTGATTTTGTGCATGTACACATACACGCGTGTGCACACACAAGCCACAGCAAATAAACAGTACAAAACAGTTCAGGACTTGTCCAGGGGAGTTCCCTGCAAAGCTCAGAGTTACAAAAGCAGGATCAAACCAGGAAAAACAAGGTTTAAATCCCACTGACCCCAATTGCAATCTTTTCATCCTTCATTGCCCTGGGTACAGAACCTGTTTGTACCTACTTGAAAAATTGAAGGTGGACAAAGCAATGGAAGCGGATGAGACCCATCCCAGGATATTGAGGGAGCTTAGAGAGGTTCTGGTGGTCCTATTAAAGATTTGGTCAATAAATCTTTGGAGACGGGAGTGGTTCCTGGGGATTGGAGAAGAGTAGATTTGGTGCCAATTCACAAAAGTAGTCACAAGAGATGAAGCAGGAAACTGCGGTTCTTGGAAAAATAATGGAAGCGTTACTGAAAGAAAGGATAGTGAAATTCCTAGAATCATATGGGTTACAGGATCCAAGGCAACATGGCTTTACTAAAGGTAAATCGTGCCAAACAAATCTGATTGAATTTTTTGATTAGGTGACAAGAGAATTGGACCAAGGACATATGCTAGATGTAATTTACTTAGATATCAGTAAAGCCCTTGAACAAACCTGATGAGCTTAAGTTAAGACCTAAAACGGTGAACTGGATTAGAAACTCGTTGACGGACAGATGCCAAGGGTGGTGGTTAATGGAATTCGCTTGGAGGAAGGAAAGGTGAATAATGGAGACCCTCAAGGATCGGTGCTGGGGCCAATCCTATTCAATATGTTTATGAGTGACATTGCCGAAGGGTTAGAAGGTTCGCCTTTTTGCGTATGATACCAAGATTTGTAACAGAGTAGACACCGAGGAGGGAGTGGAAAACATGAAAAAGGATCTGCAAAAGTTAGAGGAATGGTCTAATATCTGGCAACTAAAATTCAATGCAGAGTAATGCATTTGGGGATTAATAATCGGAAGGAGCTGTATATGCTGGGAGGTGAGAGGCTGATATGCACAGATGGGGAGAGGGACCTTGGGGTGATAGTGTCCGAAGATCTAAAGACGAAAAAACAGTGTGACAAGGCGGTGGCTGCTGCCAGAAGGATGCTGGGCTGTATAAAGAGAAGGTGTTGATGCCCCTGTACAAGTCATTGGTGAGGCCCCACTTGGAGTATTGTGTTCAGTTTTGGAGACCGTATCTGACGAAGGACGTAAGAAGACTTGAGGCGGTCCAGAGGAGGGCGATGAAAATGATAAGAGGTTTTCACCAAAAGACTTATGAGGAGAGACTGGAAACCCGGAATATGTATACCCTAGAGCAGGAATGTCCACCCTTTTGGCTTCCCTGGGCTGCACTGGCGCCAAAAATTTTTTCTGTGGCTGCGCAAATGTTGCAGCAAGACATAGGAGGGAGCTGGCAAGACAGTAAACACCCGGGGGCAGCAGAGGAAAACACTGCATCGCTCTTGACCGGGGCCGCCCAAAATACTTCACGGTGTCGCATGCGGCCCTCGGGCCACAGGTTGGACACCCCTGCCCTAGAGGAAAGGAGGGACAGGGGAGATATGTTCAGACATTTAAATACTTGAAGGTATTAACGTAGAACAAAATCTTTTCCAGAGAAAGGAAAATGGTAAAACCAGAGGACATAATTTGAGGATGAGGGGTGGTAGATTCAAGAGCAATGTTAGGAAATTCTACTTTACGGAGAGGGTGGTGAATGCCTGGAATGCGCTCCTGGTGGAATGGTTGTGGAGAGGAAAACGGTGACAGAGTTCAAAGAAGCGTGGGATGAACACAGAGGATCTAGAATCAGAAAATAATAGTAAATATTGTAGAACTAAGGCCAGTACTGGGCAGACTTACACAGTCTGTGTCTGTATATGACCGTTTGGTGCTGGATGGGCTGGGAAGAGCTTCAGTGGCTGGGATGGTTTAGATGGTATGTGGGCTGGAGTGGGCTTTGGCAGGGATTTCAGTAGTTGGAACCTAAGAACAGTCCCGGGCAGAGCTTTGGATTCTTGACCAGAAATAGCTAAGAAGAAAAAAACCCCAACAACAAATTTTTAGATTGAATCAGGTTGGGCAGACCGGATGGACAATTCAGGTCTTTATCTGCCGTCATCTACTATGTTACTTGAAAGGTATTAACATAGAGCAAAATCTTTTCCAGAGAAAAGAAAATGGTAAAACCAAAGGGCAAAATTTAAGGTTGAGGGGTGGTAGACTCAAAAGTAATATTAGGAAATTCTTCTTTGCAGAGAGAGTAATTGATGCATGATACCTATGTGGGATCCCTACGAGGGTCGAACTAGAACATCAGTCGCTAGGTATAGACTTAAGAGGATGGGTCAGCAGACTTGATGGGATGATCGAGACCTGCATCGTATTGGACTTTAAGAATAAATGGGACTTTAAAAATAAATGGGATGCCTATAGGGGATCCCTAAGAGAGTCAATCTGAATAAATAGTTACTAGGTATAGATAGACTTAAGAGGAAGGGATAGTAGGGTGGGCAGACTTGATGGGCTATAGCCCTTTTCTGCCGTCATCTTCTATGTTTCCATGGAATGCGTTCCCGAGGGAGGTAGCAGAGTTCAAACAAGCATGGGATGAACACAGAGGATCTAGAATCAGAAAATAATGGTGTACTGTATATTGAAGAACTAAGGCCAGTACTGGGCAGACTTGCACGATAGAGGATGGGCTGGGGAGGGCTTCGATGGCTGGGATGGTTTAGATGGACTGGAGTGAGTTTTGATTGAGATTCCAGTAGACAGAGCCTAAGCACAGTACCAGGCAGAGCTCTGGAAATCTGGCCAAGAAATATCTATGGAAAATGACCATTTAAATTAAATGTTTAATTTATAGAGCGTGATTGGATGTGTCAACTACTAGGATTTTAACCCAGAAATGGATAAATATAAGTTCCGAAAAGGTCTAGCTGTGAAAGCTTGGCTGGCTCAATGGTTGAGTGCTGGGTTAGTAACAGAGAGTTGAGGGTTCAAGCCTCAGCTAAGGAGAAGGGTTGATACCGTACCAAAAGAAGAGGATAGTAAACTGAAATTGACGGTTCAAGTCTTTTTATGTCTACTACTAGGATTTGAACCTAGAAATGGATAAATATAAGTTCCGAAAAGGTCTAGATGTGAAAGCTTGGCTGGCTCAATGGTTGAGTGCTGGGTTAGTAACAGAGAGCTGAGGGTTCAAACCTCAGCTAAGGAGTAGGGATGATACCAGTGCCAAAAGAGCAGGATAGTAACCTGAAGTTAAGGGTTCAAGTCTTTTTGTGTCTACTACTAAGATTTGAACCTTAAAATGGATAAATATAAGTTCCGAAAAGGTATAGATGTGAAAGCCTGACTGGCTCAATGGTTGAGTGCTGGGTTAGTAACAAGAGACTGAGGGTTCGAGTCTCAGCTAAGGAGTGCTGGATTAGTAACAGGAGACGTAGGGATGATGCTGTGCCAAGAGAAGAGGGTAGTAACCTGAAGTTGAGGGTTCAAATATTTTTGGGTCTACTACTAGGATTATTTTGAACCTAGAAATGGATAAATATAAGTTCCAAAAGGGTCTAGATGTGCAAGCCTGGCTGGCTCAAGGGTTGAGTGCTGGATTAATAACAGGGCTGAAACTACTCAAATTTAGTCCATTTTTCATAGTGAAAAGTAGCATAATCCCCAACTGCTGCTGGTGGCTCTTGCAAAGATGTGAAGGGAAAAGGATGAAGGTTCAAGTCTCAGTTTAACTGAAATTTAGTTCATAGTAAAAAGTAGCTTAAAATGTCTACTAGATTTCTTGCTTTCACTGTAGTTACTGAACCTCCTCCTCTGCCCATTCTTCCTCCTCCACCCCATACACCCACCTCTTCCAGTCTATCTAATTCCTTCACTTACCTGCTATTGTCCCATCTAGCTTTGGACTAAGCTAGACTCGAACCTGTGACCTCCTATATTGAGGTCAAGCCCTTTAGCCACTGAGCCACCAGTCAGGCAGGTACTAGGTGTTTTCGGTATCTTCCCTTTATTCCTTTCATGCTTTGATTTGGATTAAAATTCAAATATCCTGTCCTGGGAGTCGAACCCAGGACTCTTTGGTGCAAGGTAACAAAGCATTCCTCTAGTCCAACACTGGACTCATGAAAATTTGTTAATTTTTCTCTTCCTTATACTTCTCCTTCCTTGATTTGGATTTTTAAAATTCAAATATCCTGTCCTGGGAGTCGAACCCAGGACTCTTTGGTGCAAGGTAAGAAAGCATTCCTCTAGTCCACCACTGGACTCATGAAAGTTGGTTTACTTTTTCTCTTCCTTATACTTCTAATTTCTTGATTTGGATTTTTAAAAATCCAAATATCCTGTCCTGGGAGTCGAACCCAGGACTCTTCGGTGCAAGGTAACAAAGCATTCCTCTAGTCCACCACTGGACTCATGAAAGTTGGTTTAATTTTTCTCTTCCTTATACTTCTAATTCCTTGATTTGGATTTTTAAAAATTCAAATATCCTGTCCTGGGAGTCGAACCCAGGACTCTTTGGTGCAAGGTAACAAAGCATTCCTCTAGCCCACCACTGGACTCATGAAAGTTGGTTTAATTTTTCTCTTCCTTATACTATTCCTTCTTTGATTTCAATTAAAAATTCAAACAGCCAGTCAGGGGAGTTCAACTCAGTACTCTTTGGTGCAAGATAACAAATATTCCTCTAGTCCACAACTGGATTGGTGATGGTTGGTTCACTTTTTCTCTTTCTTATACGTCTCCTTCCTTGATATGGATTTTTAAAAAGTCAAATATCCAGTCCTGGGAGTCGAACCCAGGACTCTTTGCTACAAGGTAACAATCTTTCCTCTAGTCCACAACTGGACTGGTAAGAATTGGCTCACTTTTTCTCCCCCTTATACCTCTCCTCCCATCATTCTGGTTTAACTTTCAAACAACTCAAGAAATAGGGGATTTCAACCCACAACCTTTAAGTACTGATCATGTACACAACCACCATGCTACAAGCTGCTTCATATAATGCTGTAATTTTGCTCCCTATTATACCTCTCATTCCCTAATATGAATTTAAAATTCAAACAGCTAGTCCGGGATGGGATTTGAACCCAGATCTCTCTGGTACAAGGTAACAAACTATTCCACTACTCCATCACTGGACTGTCAAAGTTTGGCTCACTAATAGCTAATTGTGCTTTTTTTCAGTTTTTGTAAATTGGTCTCTGAACCAATAGCTTCTTCCTAATCCCAGACTTGAAGCCCTCACACCTACGAATCCTCTGTGCTTATCTCAGACTGTACATGACATCAGTGGAGAGCCTTGGATTTGAGAATAATCCCATCACTTGAGATCTTTTATTTTTTATAGTTGAGATATGCTGCAACAAATCATAGGGAAAAGAAGAACAGCTGAGGTGATCAGTGTTTTGATTTTTTTTTTTATTTTGTAAATCTTACCACAGTAGATTAAACACAGTCAGTGCATTTATCCAGAGAGGCAGTCAGAGCTAGTGCTATTCAAAGACACTTAGAAACTTCTTTATACTGTCTTAACTCTATATCTGGGTAGGTCTGTGGTTATGGAATTTAAAAAAAGACCCTCTGGTAACTGAGTAACACTGGAGACCTCTCATTCTGCCCAAAGACCACCCTGGCACTACCTGAGAAGCAATGAGGCGATTTGTAATAATTGGTCTGGATAATTGCCCTCAATCAGTACCAGTGTTACCAATTTACAAAAACTGAAAAAAAGCACAATTAGCTATTAGTGAGCCAAACTTTGACAGTCCAGTGATGGAGTAGTGGAATAGTTTGTTACCTTGTACCAGAGAGATCTGGGTTCAAATCCCATCCCGGACTAGCTGTTTGAATTTTAAATTCATATTAGGGAATGAGAGGTATAATAGGGAGCAAAATTACAGCATTATATGAAGCAGCTTGTAGCATGGTGGTTGTGTACATGATCAGTACTTAAAGGTTGTGGGTTGAAATCCCCTATTTCTTGAGTTGTTTGAAAGTTAAACCAGAATGATGGGAGGAGAGGTATAAGGGGGAGAAAAAGTGAGCCAATTCTTACCAGTCCAGTTGTGGACTAGAGGAAAGATTGTTACCTTGTAGCAAAGAGTCCTGGGTTCGACTCCCAGGACTGGATATTTGACTTTTTAAAAATCCATATCAAGGAAGGAGACGTATAAGAAAGAGAAAAAGTGAACCAACCATCACCAATCCAGTTGTGGACTAGAGGAATATTTGTTATCTTGCACCAAAGAGTACTGAGTTGAACTCCCCTGACTGGCTGTTTGAATTTTTAATTGAAATCAAAGAAGGAATAGTATAAGGAAGAGAAAAATTAAACCAACTTTCATGAGTCCAGTGGTGGGCTAGAGGAATGCTTTGTTACCTTTGCACCAAAGAGTCCTGGGTTCGACTCCCAGGACAGGATATTTGAATTTTTAAAAATCCAAATCAAGGAATTAGAAGTATAAGGAAGAGAAAAATTAAACCAACTTTCATGAGTCCAGTGGTGGACTAGAGGAATGCTTTGTTACCTTGCACCGAAGAGTCCTGGGTTCGACTCCCAGGACAGGATATTTGAATTTTTAAAAATCCAAATCAAGAAATTAGAAGTATAAGGAAGAGAAAAAGTAAACCAACTTTCATGAGTCCAGTGGTGGACTAGAGGAATGCTTTCTTACCTTGCACCAAAGAGTCCTGGGTTCGACTCCCAGGACAGGATATTTGAATTTTAATCCAAATCAAAGCATGAAAGGAATAAAGGGAAGATACCGAAAACACCTAGTACCTGCCTGACTGGTGGCTCAGTGGCTAAAGGGCTTGACCTCAATATAGGAGGTCACAGGTTCGAGTCTAGCTTAGTCCAAAGCTAGATGGGACAATAGCAGGTAAGTGAAGGAATTAGATAGACTGGTGTATGGGGTGGAGGAGGAAGAATGGGCAGAGGAGGAGGTTCAGTAACTACAGTGAAAGCAAGAAATCTAGTAGACATTTTAAGCTACTTTTTACTATGAACTAAATTTCAGTTAAACTGAGACTTGAACCTTCATCCTTTTCCCTTCACATCTTTGCAAGAGCCACCAGCAGCAGTTGGGGATTATGCTACTTTTCACTATGAAAAATGGACTAAATTTGAGTAGTTTCAGCCCTGTTATTAATCCAGCACTCAACCCTTGAGCCAGCCAGGCTTGCACATCTAGACCCTTTTGGAACTTATATTTATCCATTTCTAGGTTCAAAATAATCCTAGTAGTAGACCCAAAAATATTTGAACCCTCAACTTCAGGTTACTACCCTCTTCTCTTGGCACAGCATCATCCCTACATCTCCTGTTACTAATCCAGCACTCCTTAGCTGAGACTCGAACCCTCAGTCTCTTGTTACTAACCCAGCACTCAACCATTGAGCCAGTCAGGCTTTCACATCTATACCTTTTCGGAACTTATATTTATCCATTTTAAGGTTCAAATCTTAGTAGTAGACACAAAAAGACTTGAACCCTTAACTTCAGGTTACTATCCTGTTCTTTTGGCACGGTATCATCCCTACTCCTTAGCTGAGGTTTGAACCCTCAGCTCTCTGTTACTAACCCAGCACTCAACCATTGAGCCAGCCAAGCTTTCACATCTAGACCTTTTCGGAACTTATATTTATCCATTTCTAGGTTAAAATCCTAGTAGTAGACATAAAAAGACTTGAACCGTCAATTTCAGTTTACTATCCTCTTCTTTTGGTACGGTATCAACCCTTCTCCTTAGCTGAGGCTTGAACCCTCAACTCTCTGTTACTAACCCAGCACTCAACCATTGAGCCAGCCAAGCTTTCACAGCTAGACCTTTTCGGAACTTATATTTATCCATTTCTGGGTTAAAATCCTAGTAGTTGACACATCCAATCACGCTCTATAAATTAAACATTTAATTTAAATGGTCATTTTCCATAGATATTTCTTGGCCAGATTTCCAGAGCTCTGCCTGGTACTGTGCTTAGGCTCTGTCTACTGGAATCTCAATCAAAACTCACTCCAGTCCATCTAAACCATCCCAGCCATCGAAGCCCTCCCCAGCCCATCCTCTATCGTGCAAGTCTGCCCAGTACTGGCCTTAGTTCTTCAATATACAGTACACCATTATTTTCTGATTCTAGATCCTCTGTGTTCATCCCATGCTTGTTTGAACTCTGCTACCTCCCTCGGGAACGCATTCCATGGAAACATAGAAGATGACGGCAGAAAAGGGCTATAGCCCATCAAGTCTGCCCACCCTACTATCCCTTCCTCTTAAGTCTATCTATACCTAGTAACTATTTATTCAGATTGACTCTCTTAGGGATCCCCTATAGGCATCCCATTTATTTTTAAAGTCCCATTTATTCTTAAAGTCCAATACGATGCAGGTCTCGATCATCCCATCAAGTCTGCTGACCCATCCTCTTAAGTCTATACCTAGCGACTGATGTTCTAGTTCGACCCTCGTAGGGATCCCACATAGGTATCATGCATCAATTACTCTCTCTGCAAAGAAGAATTTCCTAATATTACTTTTGAGTCTACCACCCCTCAACCTTAAATTTTGCCCTTTGGTTTTACCATTTTCTTTTCTCTGGAAAAGATTTTGCTCTATGTTAATACCTTTCAAGTAACATAGTAGATGACGGCAGATAAAGACCTGAATTGTCCATCCGGTCTGCCCAACCTGATTCAATCTAAAAATTTGTTGTTGGGGTTTTTTTCTTCTTAGCTATTTCTGGTCAAGAATCCAAAGCTCTGCCCGGGACTGTTCTTAGGTTCCAACTACTGAAATCCCTGCCAAAGCCCACTCCAGCCCACATACCATCTAAACCATCCCAGCCACTGAAGCTCTTCCCAGCCCATCCAGCACCAAACGGTCATATACAGACACAGACTGTGCAAGTCTGCCCAGTACTGGCCTTAGTTCTACAATATTTACTATTATTTTCTGATTCTAGATCCTCTGTGTTCATCCCACGCTTCTTTGAACTCTGTCACCGTTTTCCTCTCCACAACCATTCCACCAGGAGCGCATTCCAGGCATTCACCACCCTCTCCGTAAAGTAGAATTTCCTAACATTGCTCTTGAATCTACCACCCCTCATCCTCAAATTATGTCCTCTGGTTTTACCATTTTCCTTTCTCTGGAAAAGATTTTGTTCTACGTTAATACCTTCAAGTATTTAAATGTCTGAACATATCTCCCCTGTCCCTCCTTTCCTCTAGGGCAGGGGTGTCCAACCTGTGGCCCGAGGGCCGCATGCGACACCGTGAAGTATTTTGGGTGGCCCCGGTCAAGAGCGATGCAGTGTTTTCCTCTGCTGCCCCCGGGTGTTTACTGTCTTGCCAGCTCCCTCCTATGTCTTGCTGCAACATTTGCGCAGCCACAGAAAAAATTTTTGGCGCCAGTGCAGCCCAGGGAAGCCAAAAGGGTGGACATTCCTGCTCTAGGGTATACATATTCCGGGTTTCCAGTCTCTCCTCATAAGTCTTTTGGTGAAAACCTCTTATCATTTTCATCGCCCTCCTCTGGACCGCCTCAAGTCTTCTTACGTCCTTCGTCAGATACGGTCTCCAAAACTGAACACAATACTCCAAGTGGGGCCTCACCAATGACTTGTACAGGGGCATCAACACCTTCTCTTTATACAGCCCAGCATCCTTCTGGCAGCAGCCACCGCCTTGTCACACTGTTTTTTCGTCTTTAGATCTTCGGACACTATCACCCCAAGGTCCCTCTCCCCATCTGTGCATATCAGCCTCTCACCTCCCAGCATATACAGCTCCTTCCGATTATTAATCCCCAAATGCATTACTCTGCATTGAATTTTAGTTGCCAGATATTAGACCATTCCTCTAACTTTTGCAGATCCTTTTTCATGTTTTCCACTCCCTCCTCGGTGTCTACTCTGTTACAAATCTTGGTATCATACGCAAAAAGGCGAACCTTCTAACCCTTCGGCAATGTCACTCATAAACATATTGAATAGGATTGGCCCCAGCACCGATCCTTGAGGGTCTCCATTATTCACCTTTCCTTCCTCCAAGCGAATTCCATTAACCACCACCCTTGGCATCTGTCCGTCAACGAGTTTCTAATCCAGTTCACCGTTTTAGGTCTTAACTTAAGCTCATCAGGTTTGTTCAAGGGCTTTGCTGATATCTAAGTAAATTACATCTAGCATATGTCCTTGGTCCAATTCTCTTGTCACCTAATCAAAAAATTCAATCAGATTTGTTTGGCACGATTTACCTTTAGTAAAGCCATGTTGCCTTGGATCCTGTAACCCATATGATTCTAGGAATTTCACTATCCTTTCTTTCAGTAACGCTTCCATTATTTTTCCAAGAACCGCAGTTTCCTGCTTCATCTCTTGTGACTACTTTTGTGAATTGGCACCAAAATCTACTCTTCTCCAATCCCCAGGAACCACTCCCGTCTCCAAAGATTTATTGACCAAATCTTTAATAGGACCACCAGAACCTCTCTAAGCTCCCTCAATATCCTGGGATGGGTCTCATCCGCTTCCATTGCTTTGTCCACCTTCAATTTTTCAAGTAGGTACAAACAGGTTCTGTACCCAGGGCAATGAAGGATGAAAAGATTGCAATTGGGGTCAGTGGGATTTAAACCTTGTTTTTCCTGGTTTGATCCTGCTTTTGTAACTCTGAGCTTTGCAGGGAACTCCCCTGGACAAGTCCTGAACTGTTTTGTACTGTTTATTTGCTGTGGCTTGTGTGTGCACACGCGTGTATGTGTACATGCACAAAATCAGGGACAAAGGCCCAAATTCACTAAGCAAACCGATCGTGTACTGTTGGGTTTGCGAGCCCTTTGCGTCCAAATTTCTCTACAACCCCATTCACTAAAGCCTGTAGCGATCCTCCCATGCAAATTAGCAAAACCCCATGCAAAATAGCCAAGCGATTGATTCACTAACAATTGCTTGGCTATTTCGAATCGGTTTTACTACTGGCAAACCCGACTGCTGCAGACCTGTCAGTAACTGAGTTACCGAAAACAAAAGAAAAAATCCAACAAACAAAAAACAAAAAGGACTGCAGAGAAAATGTACAAGATGCAGATTATTTTTATTATATCAAATATAAATGCGGTCAGTGTTACCACCCTTCAAACAAACCTAAGGACCCGCCACGGTCCGTGTTTCAGTAAACACATCTTCCTCTGGGTTTGAACAAATATAAATAAAGATTGCTAAGAATATACAATTACAGATGTATAAAGACATGAAAAATGGACATATGGTGTGATGATAAATGAATAAAAACAATGACATAAGTAATGTGATAGAGTGACAATGGGATGTGACGTAAGACTCCATGTGATATACATAAACCAAACATATAAATAGAGGCTTGCACTGCAGGGAACGGCGGCAGAGAGCAGGAGAGTCTGGGATCAGGCAGGAGAGATTGGGGCTGAGCCCTGATAGCAGTGACAGGAGGTTGCTTTTCTTGTCACTGCAGTCAGGGTGTGCGCAAGAGCGGGGATCGCTCTGGCCGTGGGTAGGGGGCGTGTTAACGATCGTTGCCATTTGCATGCAGGCCTTTAGTGAATTCGTCGGCCGGCATGCAAACGGAAATGGATCGCACACTGTTTTGAGGTTTTGTGAATTTGGGCCAAAATGCCTGGAGCTCAGAGGAGGAGGGGCTATGGGAGAGACCGTCACAGAGAACCATCCAGATGAGTCATCCTTTCGTGTGGCTGCCAGTGGAGAGATAGTGGTGTGAATATCACCGCTATCTCGATCGTGCAGCTTCCTGTTGCTCCTTCTGGATATCGGTTTTTCACTACCACAGGTGCTGGTTGGAAAAAACCAACCAACTGCAGCAGCTGGCCATTAGCCCAGTCACTTTTGAGTTTGTGTCAGCTTCTGTTCAATTTAGAATTCAGAGAAACATAACTTGGCCGGGATGTCTAAACTAAACTTGCACTTTTAATACTCACAATGCCACTTCTCTTCATCTCAGAGAGATTCTGTGCAGGAAACTTTTTCTGCTCTCTCTCCCTTTCCCCATCTCTCAATCACTAGATAACTAGAAGAAACTTACTGGAATGATCACTTTACTTGGCATGTTAATCTGGGAGTCTGTACGAGTTGTGAGGTGTTACAATGCATGGGCTCTATACTGAAATACACAGAGCTCTGTGGTGATGTTACAGAGTTATTAATGCCTACTTATATGCACATGTTTATACCAAATCAGTTGCCCTATGTATGCACACATGTAATACAAGGTTTACTATTGCAGCTAAATACACTATACATTTTAGACTCGTTCAGGTAACAATTTAGAAGTCAGAGTCTATAATTTCAGTCCAGTTCATGTGAAAATAAAAGTTTTTACTGCTTTTCTAAAGTCTGATAATTTATAAAGAGTTACCCGGCGTATGCAGTGCCAAGATAAGAAAAACAGAAATGAAGAAGAGGCTGGGGAAGCCCAGTTCGGTGATACGCAACCACCAACTCCTATGATGGGAGGATGTGGGGGGGGGGGGGAGTGGTTCGTAGAGCAGGTTAGAGAAGCATCTATCTGGGAGATTTTACATATAGGGATACTGCATTGAGGCAAGGGAGTGTAGAAGATGAATCCACGTGGTCTCTCCCAGCCCCATCTTTCTCCGATTCTAGAATAATTATCCTGGAACCATAACCCTCAGAATTTTGTGATTCCGGACATGTTATGTCAGGCATCAGTGATATACATCTTTGTTTAATAGGTTGGATATTATTATTATGCCAGTTCATTCATCTGGGGAGGGTGGTGAATAGGAGATGATGCACTTATTCTTCCCTTTTTCACCCCAAATATTCTATGGCATGCTTCTTGTCAGGAGGCACCAGCCACAGTTCCTGTGCCTGGATAAGCTCCCTGCCAATTATTACCATTGCAAACAGAAACTGGTCAGGTGTTGTGGAAAATACACAGCAAACACCTCAGCGGGACAGGCTTGGCTCATCAGAGTTCCCAGAGGAACTGTACTCTTCTCCAAACTCCAGGAGTGTCGATTCATATTCCCATTCCTTTTGCTTAGGTACCCATTGCCATGAACACCTGGTGCCACTGCTGTCTAGCCCAGGGAAGCTTTTAGCCTCATTAGCTAAGATGTCCTGTATGACCCATTTCAAATGCAGTGGAAACACAGGAATATTTGAAGCCTCCATACCTCAGTCCACCTTTAATCTCCAATGAAAGCCAGGCTGATTGTCTCAAGAAAAGCAGTGGACAATTAGAACAAGTCTCTGCACGCAGTAGGGTAAAATTCAGGACTGGATCAGATTAGTCAACCTGGGATGGCGTAGCAAATCCAAGGTCACATATGAGACTTGCTATACAAGCCCTCAGGATGGCTACTGAAACAGTCTGTGCTATGCAGAAGCTGTCAAATCTTCCCTCAAGGCTGGTAAGCAAACAAACCAAGCCAGTTCCAGGCTACCCACTGAATCTAGGATATACCCTCTCTAAAAATATCTAACAGCAAGATGTTCTTCAGAGGAACTGTACTCTTCTCCAAACTCCAGGAGTGTCAGGTGCACAATCCCATCCTTTCTCCTTAGGCTCCCATTGCCCTGAAGACCTGGTGCCACCGTTGTCGAGCCCAGGGAAGCTTTAAACATCATTAGCTAAGAGACAGTGATGTCCTGTATGACCCATTTCAAATGCAGCGGAAACACAGGAATATTTGAAGCCTCCATCCCTCCCTGGATTAGTTAATGAATGGATCCAGTCCACCTTTTATCCCCACTGAATGCCAGGCTGATTGTTTCAAGAAAAGCAGTGGACAATTAGAACAAGTCTCTGCATGCAAGTTGCCCAGTTCCAGGCTACCCACTGAACTTTGTGCTGAAAATCAAAGGCATCAAGGATAAGGCTGTCAGAAACCCAGAACTGACCTATGATCTCCCTTCTAAATCTTGCTTTTCTTAGGGAATGCAATGGGGAACTCAGAAATCCAAGTCCTTACCTGCAAGGGAGTAAACCCAGCACTGGATCCAGTTGGAAGCCTTATTTCGCTGATTGTACAGCTCTTTTTAGTGTAAACCACCTAGAACTTTTGGTTATGGTGGGATAAAAGAATAAAGCTATTATTATATTTAAACGTAGAGGAGCTTCAGCTGCACAGCCAGTTTGAGGAGGGCAGAGCAGGCAGTTGCTCTGCACAGTTGGGAAAGTCTCTATATTAACAGATTTAAACAATTCAATGTGCAATCTGAGGATTGACCACAGGAGGACAGCACTGAGCTGTTAAATATAGTCATTTCTAGTAGGCAATGGCGCACTCGTGTTGCACTATCTAGAATAGCACCTATAAATCTAAGATTTGAAATTCAGCATAAAATTTATTTATATGCATTAAAAAAAAAACATATTTATTTGGTTGCTTAGCCCATCCTCCCAAAAGAGCACAGAATGGGTTACAAATCAGCATATATAGTATAATTAAATAACTGCAGAGCGCACACAGATGCTCTTATAAAGAATGATGTTAATTTTCCTGGTAACAGTATTTTATGATTATGATTATTGAGAGCTTCTATACCGCTACTAATGACAGTGGAGCCAATTCAGAGCGGTCTACATGAGCTTCTGTAAAGGTGTTATGATACATTAGTTTGTCTTCATTGTCTTAATACTTATTACATTTAGAACATTAAAATGTTTCTCTTCAGTGTCTTTATACTTATCACATTCAGAACATTTAAAAGTTTTCTCTTCATTTTTTAAACTTATACTGAACATACATTTAAAACGTTTTAAATGTGATAAGTATAAAGACACTGAAGAGATACCTTCTAAATCAGTGGTTCTTAACCTGGGTTCGACTGAACCCCAGGGGTTCGGTGAGTCAGTCTCGCAGGTCCGGCGGAGGTCAAAACACACCTCCGACTCATATAGCGCTTCGGTCACGTTCAATCATCTATCAGTTATTCAGTGATTTTGATCAAGACTGATCGTGTACTCGGTTTCTTGATCTATCAATCTGTAACTAACGCCTTATATACATCAATCAATTCCTGATCAAAATTTGTGATTTAACTGATAGATGATTGAACGTGACCGAAGCGCTTATGATTCGTGATGATACGCCCCGCTTGTCCATAATTGGCTGCAGGTGATCACGCAACATCGCTTGGCCTATCTGTGCTGCAGGGGATTTGATGCGCACAGTAGTCAAATTGTAACTGTTGTGATGGTACGTCGTGTGATACCTATCTTAATATTTTAATCCCTTACTAACTATGTCGAGCAAAATACGAAAGTGGTCTGACGAATATGTACAATATGGATTCACATGTATAACGGAACGTGATGGGAGTCAGTGTCCTAATTGCATGATTTGCAATGCCAAGTTGAGTAATTCTAGTCTAGCTTCGGCAAAACTAAGGGAACACTTCCTTAAGCTGCATGGAGATGGAAAATATAAGAACACAACGCTCGCTGAATTCAAGGTGAAGAGAGCAAGATTTGATGAAAAGGCTACTCTGCCTGTTCTCGGCTTTGTACCCATCAACAAACCGATCCTCACAGCATCGTACAAAGTTGCTTACCTGCATTCAGCACAGGCATGCGTTGGCAACAAAAACCTTGCCTCCAAAACTGGCAGAAGTTTTAAAAATTGTTGTGGAATGCGTGAACTATGTGTGAAATAATGCTCTGAAGCACCGCATCTTCAAGGAGTTGTGTAAAGAAATGGGATCTGAATTTGAGGTACTTCTGTACCATTCTAACGTTCAGTGGTTATCCCTGGGACAGGTGCTGAATTGTGTTTTTGCCATGCTTGTGGAATTAGCTCTGTTTTTGCAAGAGCAGCAACATTGTCATGCAGATTGCTTCAAAAATTCTGGCTGATATCTTTGCAGCTCTCAATCATCTCAATAAGAAGATGCAGGGTGGTGGAGTCAACATCATCGAAGCGGAAGAAAACCTGAAAACTTTTCAAAAAAGCTACCATTATGGAAACGACGAACAGAAAATGATAACTTCGCAAACTTTCCCCTGCTAGACAACTGTGTAAGTAAGATCGAAGATGTATCTGGAATCGGAGACATTTCTGTACCCGCGGAACTGAAGCAAACTATTGCCACGCACTTAGATGAGCTTGCAAAGTCTCTCAACGGATACTTCCCTACAAGAGAGTCATATCCAGCATAGGTGAGACAGCCGTTCACGTTTAGTGTTGAGACAACAGATGTCAATGATGAATACCTTGATGAAATCATTGAAATTCAGCAGAGCCAGGTTCAACAGCAACTCTTCAGAACAACAACGCTCTCAATGTTTTAGGTGTCAACAATTGGTAACATACCCTGTTATTGCTAAGAAAGCTCTGGAAATTTTCATACCGTTTGTTACAACATATCTTTGTGAGCAATCCTTTTCGAGGATGCTGGACATAAAAAATGAAGAAAGGAAACAGACTTTGTTGCAAAAATGACAACAAGGTTAAGAACCAATGTTCTAAATGCTTTCCATAGTTGGGGAAGAGGGCATTCTCTAAATATAATGTGATAAAGTATGAGCCTAATTAATCGGGAGTGATGTTGAAATTCTGCTCAGGATAGGGGGATAAATGGATCAGCCTTTATGCTAGACATTTGCCACAGGAGGGCAGCACTGAGCATCTCTGCAGTATAAAGACAGTGAAGAGAAACCATTTACATGTTCTAAATGTGGTAAGTAGAAAGACACTCAAGAGAAACAGTTTAAAGTTTTGAATGTCATATGTATTATAGGCATGCTTTGTCTCTGCAATATCATATAAAAGACACATAATGAAGAAATACCATTTAAAATGTTCTGAATGTCATAAGCATAAAGACACTGAAAAGAAATGCTTTAAATGTTCTGAATATGATATGTATTATAGGCACATACTGAAGAGATACCTTTTAAATGTTCTAAATGTGATAAATTTAAAGACACTGAAAAGAAATGGTTTTAATGTTCTGAATGTCATAAGTATAAAAATAACATACTGAACAGATACATTTTAAATGTTCTAAATGTGATGTTAAAGACACTAAAGAGAAACCTTTTAAATGTTTTGCATGTGATAAGCATAAAAAGAATGAAGAAATACCTTTTAAATAGTCTGAATGTGATAAGTATAAAGACACATCCTGAAGAGATACCTTTTAAATGTTCTGAACGTGATAATCATAACAACAATGAAGAGATGCCTTCTAAATGATCTGAATGTGATAAGTGTAAAACAATGAAAAGATACCTTTTAAATGTTCCAAATATGATAAGTATAAAGACACATATTGAACAGATACTTTTAAAATGTTCTAAATGTGATGTGTCTTTATATTTATCATATTCGGAACATTTAAAAGGTATCTTTTCATTATTTTATGCTTATCACATTCAGAACATTTAAAATGTATCTTTTTATTGTTTTAATGCTGATCACATTTAGAACATTTAAAATGTATCTTTTTATTGTTTTAATGCTGATCACATTTAGAATATTTAAAAGGTATCTTTTCATTGTTTTTATTCTGATCACATTCAGAACTTTTAGAAGGTATCTTTTTATTGTTTTTATGCTGAACCCATTCAGAATATTTAAAAGGTATCTCTTCAGTGCCTTTATACTTATCACATTTTTTACATTTAAAAGGTATCTCTTCAGTAAGCGTCTGTATACTTACCATATTCAGGACATTTAAAGGTATCTTTTCATTCTTTTTAATGCTTATCACATTCAGAACATTGAGAAGGTATCTTTTCATTGTTTTTATGCTTATCACATTCAGAACATTAAATTGGTTTCTCTTCAGGCTCTGTATACAATCCCTACTATTGTTATTTTACTGCTTTGTTGTGACATGACCATTACTCGTTGTTTATTCTATGCTTGAAAATAAATAAAACTTTTTTGAACTAAAAAAACACACATCACATTTAGAACATTTAAAATGTATCTCTTCAGTGTCTTTATACTTATCACATTTAGAACATTTAAAAAGTATCTGTTCAGTGTGTTTATACTTATAACATTCAGAACATTAAAACGGTTTCTCTTCAGTGTCTTTATACTGCAGACATGCTCAGTGCTGCCCTCCTGTGGCAAATGTCTAGCATAAAGGTATCTCTCCATTGTTTTTATGTTTATCACATTTAAAACATTGAAATGGTATCTCTTTATTCTTTTTATGTGACATTCAAAACATTTGAAACGTATCACTTTAGTATGTGTCTGTATATGTATCACATTTGGGACATTTAAAAGGTATTTTTTCATTGTTTTTTATGCTTATCACATTTAGAACATTTAAAACGTATCTCTTCAGTATTTGTCTTTATACTTATTACATTTGGAACATTTAAAAGGTATCTTTTCATTCTTTTTATGATTATCACATTCTGAACATTGAGATTGTATCTCTTCAATGTCTTTATACTGCAAAGATGCTCAGTGCTGCCCTCCTGTGGCAAATGTATAGCATAAAGGCTGAACCTTTTATCCCCCTATCTGAGCAGTTTCAGGAATCAGTAATGCAGAGATGCTCAGTGCTGCCCTCCTGTGGCAAATGTCTAGCATAAAGGTATCTCTTTATTGTTTTTATGCTTATCACATTTAGAACATTTTTTAAGTTCAAAAAAGTTTTATTTATTTTTAAGCAAAGAATAAACAACGATTACTCGTTGTTTATTCTATGCTTGAAAATAAATAGAACATTTAAAATGTATCTCTTCCTGTGTCTTTATATTTATCACATTCAGAACATTTAGAAGGTATCTCTTCATTGTTTTTATGCTTATCACATTTAGAATATTTTAAAGGTATCTCATCAGTGTCCTTATATTTATCACATTTAAAACATTGAAATGGTATCTCTTTATTGTTTTATTAACATTCAAAACATTTAAAACGTATCACTTTAGTATGTGTCTGAATATATATCACATTTGGGACATTTAAAAGGTATTTTTTCATTGTTTTTTTATGCTTATCACATTTAGAACATTTAAAATGTATCTCTTCAGTATTTGTCTTTATACTTATCACATTTGGAACATTTAAAAGGTATCTTTTCATTCTTTTTATGATTATTCACATTCAGAACATTGAGATAGTATCTCTTCAATGTCTTTATACTGCAAAGATGCTCAGTGCTGCCCTCCTGTGGCAAATGTATAGCATAAACGCTGAAACATTTTCCCTCTATCTGAGCAGAGTTTCAACATCACCCCCATCAGCATCGAAAACAGAACAGGTGGTTAATATAGAAACAGAGTGGGAAATGTAAATCAAACAAAACTGGACACATTTAAGGAAAGGAGAACTGAAACCAAAGGATAAGAAATTGGAAATTGCAACCCAGGACAGTGCATTACGGGAGATACGGATCGCAGCAAATACAGGAGTGGGAAAATGGAAAACCAGAAATGTAACTGCTAGTTACAGTTACCCTATTTTTAGACACCTGCAAGGTGCTGAGGGTAGTAATTTTCAATGAATAATGCAATGAAATAACATCTCACATCCTATGGGAACTTTGTAAACACTTTAGCATCATTGGACTGGAAGAGCACTGGGGGGACCCACAACCCTAATGAAGAGATTATGATCACCTGGGTCATCCCCATTCTGACCAGTAAAAAGCTGGTGGCAGGGCAGGCGACTCATTCAGATACGGAGGAGGCTCACAGATGTGGTTTAAAGCATTGAAGGAGGAGATGATTGGGGTCCACGTCGATGTTAAAGCGTAGAACTCACTCTGATGTTAGTGAGTTGGGTGCATGAGTTTCCACCTCTGAAGACCATATGGAAACCCTTTCTACATCGGTGTCTGGGATTAAAGAATCTACCGATCGTATATCTACTGAACTGCAAGACCTATAAGCACAGGCGGAGGATCTTGAAAATCGATCCCGGCACAGTAATCTGCATTTTAAAGGCATACCAGAGGTGGAGGCCTATCAGGACTGCAAAATGGTGGTGCAGGAGTATTACGAACAATTGTTGTGGGCTGATGGAGCAGACGTGCTGGATCTCATGCTTTTACTAAGGGCACATCGTAGCCTGGGGCCAACTAGAGGTCTGGGCACTAAGGATATTATCGCTTGCTTTGGCAATTACAATTTAAAGGAGCGTGTTTTGCAGGCGACTTTTCATTGGCAAGATCTGGCTGTGGGAGTATTTCAGGATCTAGCATGGTCTACGCTACAGAAACGCAAGGTCTTTAAAGAAGTCACCCAGGCTTCTTTGCGTGCAGGTGGACATAGATTTCGCTGGCTATTTCCCTTTGGGGTGTGGTTGACTGTGAATGGAAGATCTAAGCGAGTGAGCACCATTGCAGAAGCGTGGTCGGAGATGCAAGATCTGGGCTGCTCGAACCTTCCTGAGATAGCAGTGACGTCTAGGCCGAGCGGGACATGGACTACAGTGTTGAGATCTGGAAAGAAAACTGTCAGATCTGCCACTTGATTTTTTTTTTTTGGGGGGGAGGGGTGCTGTTCATGGGCTTTTCTAGCTATTTGTGAGCCAGCAAAGCCACTGTGTGGTTGTCTGTTGCCTTTGGCTCTCATCTTTTGTTCTAATATTAGAACGATTTTATAGAATGTCTGTACTTTTAACCTGTTTGGCTTGAAGGGGGATGTTTATGTTGCTGGCAGTCTGTTGGGGATTCTGGGGTGCAGTTTGTTTTCCATCAGTTTGGGAAGGGTTGGACTTCCCCGGGATTTGTTGCTCTCCTCTACACTACCTTGGGTAGGTAGAGGGCTGGGTACAGGTGCTGGGAGGAGGAGTAACCCTGGGGTGTTTTTTGAAGGGTTTTGGGAAGCATTTGGTTGTACAATTTTAGAGAGTGCCCTCTCGTTCTCCCTACCTTGGAGAGGGTGAACT